>NW_028254689.1:0-15294 GCF_964263255.1 Lissotriton vulgaris | reverse complement strand
TTTGGCACAGCAAATATGGAGCGACACGTTGAGGAAATATAAATTCTGGTCAAGTTGTGTTCCCTAGCGTGTACCCCACCGTCTCCATGTACGAGTTAAAGTGCATGTAACTTCCCTCCTGTACCAGCTATGAAGATGCAAATACATTTGCGTCCAACGTTAACATGTCCTCTTTCAGACCCACCCTGAATGGGTTGAATGGTCCGTTCCTAAGTATGCTATGCCAACGTCTTTTTGTAGTGTACCATACATGTTTTTCAGCTCTAGCTGAGTAGGCCCTGAATTTCTGCCACCGAGCCTCTTTTCTGGCTTTTGACTCCAAGGGCCTCTGCCCAGGCTGCCTCTGTACCCGTGAACTCTGACTTACTTTCAGCGCGGCCCCTCGCGCTCAGCTCAGCCTGCTGCCTGCCAAGATAGACTATAACCTTCGAGTTATCTGTTCCGCTCCCCGAAAATACATTCCTGCCTGCTAGCTTCAGTAAACATCCCCCTCAGCTGCAGAGCCAAAGGGCCGGCCTGTCTCTGTGCAAGTAATTCAAGTAATTCATAGCCTCTGTTACCATGCTCCCATGGAAGGCCCATGCCCCCACGCTTCTCATGCAGACACTTAGGCGCTTATACACGCATCCACAGTTAGTATAGAATAGCTTCTGCCCTAGAGACCTTTCCGCCCAGATAGCTTAGTTCCTACAACATCAGATATCAGATATGATAAAAGTACAAGTTGATCTGACATGCCAGACTTCTGTCTCTTTCCGTCAGTGTAAATGTCAAGTCCCCTGCACCCTCCGGTTTCACGTCAATCACACGTCATGCAGCTGCGCGCGCATCCAAGCTTCCGATTTCTGCTGACATTGCAACATTTCTGTTAGTGCCACCCCTTTTGTGACACCTACCTGTGACGTTTCTAGCACACACCTAAGCGTGGGCGGAAAATCCGTTCCGCTCGCGGATTTTGCGGATTTTCGGGAAATCCGCAATCCGCGAGATTTGCGGATTTCCCGCAAAATCCGCAAATTCGCACGCAGCGGATTTTTTTGGCGGCGCGCGGCGTTGGTGATACAATTTTTGCGGCGCGCGGCGTTTATCATCGTTTGCCGAGTTGTTTTTTTCGATAGTTTGCGAGTGCTGCGCCATTTTGGATCTTGCTGTGTGATCCCGCGGGAATTGGCGAGCGCGATTACGTCATCGCGGCTTGCCAGCGAGAGTTTGTCAACGCGAGTACGGCGAGATCACGTCTCGCGGTACTTCGCAAATTGCGAGATTTGAGATGCGGCGCGCGAAAATATAAATTTGCAATTCTGCACAAGAAATCCACCAGCAAGCAGCATAAACCTTCTAGAAATGATGATTTTTATGTGAATAACTCCTTAGTTTGACATTTGCCTGCACTTTTTTAGCGAGGAGTCCATTTTGGGGAGGGGGGCAGGGGGGTGGGAGGAAGGAAGTGCCCCATAGTCTTCAACTTCCTGTTCCTGTTCAGCAGGCTCCTCCCAGTGCTTTGTCCATCTCCTGGTCACTTTTCATTCGGATGTGGACCTGGAAGGATTACCTTTTGTGGATGCTGCTGGATCTTTGGATTTGAGGCCTTTTTGACTTTCTTTGGATCACTGTTGGATTAGAAATTTTACAAGTAAGTTTGTTTGGGGCATTACAGTTGCTGCAACTAAAATTTTGGGATTTTCGATTTTTGGGCTGTTTTGGGGCCTTTTCCCAGGGGTACTCAGTGGTGGGTGGACTGATTCTTTCTGTGGGTTGTCTTGAATTTAAACATCATGGAGGCCATAGATGAATTGGGATTGTGCTGATTTTTCTGTGTTTTTCGATTTTTTTTTTTTGTAAAATTTTGTGTTTTTCGATTTTTGACCTGTTGTTGGGGCCTTGACCAGGGGTAGTGAGTGGTGCATGGGGCCTAGTCTTTCTGTGGGCTGTCTTGAATTTAAACATCATGGATGGAATGGGATTGTGCTGATTTTGCAGTGTTTTTCGATTTTTGGGGGTGTTCATGGGGAGGGACATGCCATGTGGCTGGTGGCCATTTTGAGTGCAGCTACAGGCACTTGCCATGTGCTGGCAGGCAAGTGGCCATTTTGAATGCAGGCTTTGTTGTTAGGCCTCCAACCATTTTCCCTACTTTTCAACCTTTATTTATGCCAGGGGTAGTGAGTCTTGCATGGGCCTAGTATTTCTGTGGGTTGTCTTGAATTTAAACATCATGGAGGCCATAGATGAATTGGGATTGTGCTGATTTTTCTGTGTTTTTCGATTTTTTTTTTTTGTAAAATTTTGTGTTTTTCGATTTTTGACCTGTTGTTGGGGCCTTGACCAGGGGTAGTGAGTGGTGCATGGGGCCTAGTCTTTCTGTGGGCTGTCTTGAATTTAAACATCATGGATGGAATGGGATTGTGCTGATTTTGCAGTGTTTTTCGATTTTTGGGGGTGTTCATGGGGAGGGACATGCCATGTGGCTGGTGGCCATTTTGAGTGCAGCTACAGGCACTTGCCATGTGCTGGCAGGCAAGTGGCCATTTTGAATGCAGGCTTTGTTGTTAGGCCTCCAACCATTTCCCCTACTTTTCAACCTTTATTTATGCCAGGGGTAGTGAGTCTTGCATGGGCCTAGTATTTCTGTGGGTTGTCTTGAATTTAAACATCATGGAGGCCATAGATGAATTGGGATTGTGCTGATTTTTCTGTGTTTTTCGATTTTTTTTTTTTGTAAAATTTTGTGTTTTTCGATTTTTGACCTGTTGTTGGGGCCTTGACCAGGGGTAGTGAGTGGTGCATGGGGCCTAGTCTTTCTGTGGGCTGTCTTGAATTTAAACATCATGGATGGAATGGGATTGTGCTGATTTTGCAGTGTTTTTCGATTTTTGGGGGTGTTCATGGGGAGGGACATGCCATGTGGCTGGTGGCCATTTTGAGTGCAGCTACAGGCACTTGCCATGTGCTGGCAGGCAAGTGGCCATTTTGAATGCAGGCTTTGTTGTTAGGCCTCCAACCATTTCCCCTACTTTTCAACCTTTATTTATGCCAGGGGTAGTGAGTCTTGCATGGGCCTAGTATTTCTGTGGGTTGTCTTGAATTTAAACATCATGGAGGCCATAGATGAATTGGGATTGTGCTGATTTTTCTGTGTTTTTCGATTTTTTTTTTTTGTAAAATTTTGTGTTTTTCGATTTTTGACCTGTTGTTGGGGCCTTGACCAGGGGTAGTGAGTGGTGCATGGGGCCTAGTCTTTCTGTGGGCTGTCTTGAATTTAAACATCATGGATGGAATGGGATTGTGCTGATTTTGCAGTGTTTTTCGATTTTTGGGGGTGTTCATGGGGAGGGACATGCCATGTGGCTGGTGGCCATTTTGAGTGCAGCTACAGGCACTTGCCATGTGCTGGCAGGCAAGTGGCCATTTTGAATGCAGGCTTTGTTGTTAGGCCTCCAACCATTTCCCCTACTTTTCAACCTTTATTTATGCCAGGGGTAGTGAGTCTTGCATGGGCCTAGTATTTCTGTGGGTTGTCTTGAATTTAAACATCATGGAGGCCATAGATGAATTGGGATTGTGCTGATTTTTCTGTGTTTTTCGATTTTTTTTTTTGTAAAATTTTGTGTTTTTCGATTTTTGACCTGTTGTTGGGGCCTTGACCAGGGGTAGTGAGTGGTGCATGGGGCCTAGTCTTTCTGTGGGCTGTCTTGAATTTAAACATCATGGATGGAATGGGATTGTGCTGATTTTGCAGTGTTTTTCGATTTTTGGGGGTGTTCATGGGGAGGGACATGCCATGTGGCTGGTGGCCATTTTGAGTGCAGCTACAGGCACTGGCCATGTGCTGGCAGGCAAGTGGCCATTTTGAATGCAGGCTTTGTTGTTAGGCCTCCAACCATTTTGCCTACTTTTCAACCTTTATTTATGCCCAGGGGTAGTGAGTCTTGCATGGGCCTAGTCTTTCTGTGGGTTGTCTTGAATTTAAACATTATGGAGGGCATGGATGGATTGGGATTGTGCTGATTTTGCAGTGTTTTTCGATTTTTTTGTGCTCTATAACTGAACTGATGTTCCTCTGTCTTCCATTTTTTTTAGGTGCACAAGACTCAAGAGAACCACCAGTGCCAGGAAGAAGTCCTGCAGCGGTGTGTGTGTGCAGCATAACGTCACGCGACGTCACGTCTGGCCTCAGACAACTCTACAATTCGTGCAACTGCGGCCTGCTGTCTGACCTGCTCTGAAGAAGATGGCCCCAAAGAAACTTCTCCGTAGCTCCTCTAGCAAGAAAGTTGCTAGTAAGGAGCAGAAGAAGCAAGTTACCAAGGAGGCTGGTGTGCCACCCACCACTTTTTTTGGGAGCAAAAAAAAAAGTACGCCTGCAGCAGCAGGATCTGCTGGGGACCAACCTGAGAGCAGCACCCCTGCTCCATTGGGTTCAGTGCCTCCACCACCACGCCAACTTAAGTCAAAGCCCTTGAGTGCTTCAGAGGCAGTCAGTGTACTTCTCCAATCACCATCGACCAGTGATGTTGGCTCATCGCAAGAAAGTAGCAGCAATGTCCCTGAATCAACACAGGTTGTTGTAACTCATCTGACAAGTGTTGAACAACCACAGCCGCAACAACAACACCATGTGCAAGTACACGCCCAAGTACATGTGGAAGGAGAGGCAGCAAAAGGAGATGCGCAAGCAAAGGTGCATGGACGTTCACAAGTGCCCACAATAGTTGTTCCTCCCGAAGTAGGGGCACATTTGGAAATCGACAATGAAGCTGAGGTATCATTGGAAGCCACTCCTCCTGATGATCATTCATTGTCTTCCACATCCCTAGCAAGGAAAAGATCAAGGGGGGTGTCTACATCTTCTTCAAGCCCACCTCGTTCTGGTGCAAGTGATCTGTCTTGGGAACCAGGACAACTGCGGTCTGACAGTGAGGCAGAGGCACACCATGATCTGCCACCGGTACCTAAGCGTAAAAGGAAGGTCGTCCAAAAACTCAAACCTATGGAGTGTGATGAGGCTCAACAAGAAGTGACAGATACTGCTGGTGATGAAGCCTCTCACGATGACGACGAGGCAGTCATCACAAAGGTCACTGCAGCCCCACCGGGCATGCAGCAAAGAGACATTTTGACCCTATCCCGAGAAGCTGCTGAGCGTGATGATGATGTCGGCGAGGAGGCAATGGAAATGGAATCATTAGATTTGGAGTTAAGTAGTACACCAAAACCTACCGCTTCCATATTTCTTCCTCGCAAGAAGGTACCCACCTCGTCCTCGACCTCAATTCGTGGTGGTGAAAGTGCAAAACGTACTGAAGTTCGGCAATCCACATCCTCCACTTCATCTGTCATTAGCAGCAGGACCACCACCACCAGTATCGACGCCTCCTCCGGCGGCGGCCCCCGAAGACATTTCAAGTCTCCAGTTTGGGACTTCTTTAGTGTTTGCCCAAAAAAGGCAAACGTAGCCATTTGTAGCCTTTGTAAGCTTCGATATAGTCGTGGTAAGCTTGGTTCTAACTATGGTACCGGAGGCCAGAGAGGTCATCTTGAGAGAAGGCACCCTCTCGAATGGTTTCCGCACCTAGAGGCGGTCAAGAAAGCCGGAATTGCACGTAATGAAAACGTTGATTTGTCATCTGCTGATGACGAGGAGGTAGAAGAAGACGATCCAAACACTTCACTTACACCCAGTTCCCATGTCAGCAGCACACCCCATGGGAGCCACACTAAGAGTGTGGGAGAGAGTGAGACATCAATGCGGAAAAGTTCATCAGCGAGCGTAACTGGGTCGAAGAGATCATCATCCCGTAAATCATTGGTCCAGGGCAACATTAAAAAGATGTTGTTTACAGAAGCGCAATATGAACGCAACCACCCAATGACCCGTCTGTATAACACTAAGCTGGCTAAAATGCTAGCTCTGGACCTTCTCCCTTTTTCTTTTGTCGAAGGGGTTGGTTTTCTAGAATTAGTGGCAGTGCTCTGCCCTAAATGGAAGGTTCCTAGCCGGTTCTATTTTGCCCGAGTTGCGGTTCCAGCACTACATGAAGATGTTCTGAAGGCGATTGGGGCAGCTTTGCAGAAGAGTGCTGTTCACACTATACATCTGACAACAGACATGTGGACCAGTGGCGCAGGCGCTGATTACATGTGCATCACTGCACACTGGGTCTCTTTTTCAGGGGCTAAAGCAAAGCTAAACTCAGGTGTTGACACTAACACTGTTTTTAAAGGTGCTCGGAAACATGCAACACTAGCCATGTTTGGTTTGGAGAAACGTCACACAGCAGAAAACATTTTGGATGTCTTTAACACAAAGGTCCTTAACTGTCTGTCCCCACTAAAACGCAAGGTTGGTTATGTTTCCACGGACAATGGCTCCAATATAGTTAAGGCCATGAGGGACGGTTACTATTTCAGAGTGCCGTGTTTGGCGCACTGTATAAACCTGGTTGTCCAAAAATTCTTGGGTAATAAAGACAGTGCAGCGTGCAGTGTATTGGAGAACTGCCGAAAAATTTGCAAGCATTTCAGGCATTCTTTTAAGGCCCGCAAGCAGCTGAGGAGCATGCTATATCAATGTCAAATGCCAGTGAAAGCACTCATCCAGGAGGTGGTAACACGTTGGAACTCAACCTTCTACATGCTTGAGCGTCTGTATGAGCAGTATACGCAACTCGATCAATATTTCTTGAAAGAGGGTATAGAGGAGCTGAGGATGGGTGGGCCGCAATGGAACATAGTTGAAAGCCTAACACGCATGCTTCGTCCTTTTGAGGTCTTCACGCGTGCAGTCAGCAAGGAGGACTCTAATTTGGGAAAAGCTATCCCATTGTTGTACATGCTGGAGGACCAACTGAAGGAGGTGTGTTCTGTGTTTCGAAAAGATGACAAAAAGAAAGGCTCTTCTTTGCTTCTGGCTGAGCAATTATTAGAGCTCCTACAAGGTGATGAACGTCTTCAAAAGATCCACTCAGAACAGCATTACATTTGTGCTACTATTCTGGATCCACGCTACAAAAAGGCGCTGGCAGGCAGAGCATTCTTTGCTTTTGCTGATGAAGATGTTACAAAGTACAAACGTTGGCTAGCCTTGTCAGCCAAGAAGTTTGAAACAGAACGGCTGGAAATTGAAGGAAATGGCAGTACATCAGCAGGCCATCCCCAGTCAAAACAATCCACTTCTGCACCTGTGGCTGTGGCACAAGTGACCTCTCAGCCGTTAAAGACACCGGCAACCGCATCATCTGCACGAAAGACAGCAGAAACATTGGAGGCTGAAGAGGATTGGCTAGCTCTGCGTGGGTTTGGTTCTCAAAAGGCCAGAGGCACAGCAAGAGCTACGCAAAGTGGAGGAACCTTGGAGGAGGACCTTGAGTCGATGGTGAAGGACTATCTGAATGACTCCACAGAGGTCTATGTTAATTCTGACCCATTGGCGTATTGGCATGGGAAAAAAGAATTGTGGCCACAGCTCACCAACCTGGCTTTAAACTACTTGTCTTGCCCACTCGCAAGTGTGTCTTCTGAACGGGTTTTCAGTGCGGCTGGTGGGATTGTAACTCCCAAACGGAGCCGCCTCTCGCCCAAAAATGTGGAGAGGTTAACAATGATCAAGATGAATCAGCACCTCATACCACCAGATATAAGAGTACGAGAGAGCGTGCCGGATGAAGAGGAGGTGGCCAGCACCATAGATGAGGGAATTTCTACTCTGTCAGGTGGCACTGACCTCACCCGGGCTGAATTCGCAGAGTATGATGACGAAGCCTTATTCTTATTCCTGGACCGTGATTCCGACTTCGAGCCCTGAAAATGAGACAACGAATCAATAACTTTCTTTTTCATCCTTATTCACTTTTATTCCTGTGTGTCTGTCTTTCTTTGTTGTGCACAGTTAATATAATTCAAACTTTAATCAGATTATCACAAAGACAAGCCCATCAGCAGAACTGTCTTCACTTGTTTGCTAATTTATTTGAAGGTGCCGCAGTCTGCATTCCTCAGGTTCACAAGTTCAGAAGAACATGCTCCTCTATCCTCCTCCTCCAGACTCCTATTTCCATCAAAGCAGAGGGCTGGTTTACGCCCAATGAAGAAAGACTCAGCACTTGTGGGGGTGTTGTTCTACCTCTTTGCAGGTGAGTTGACGGGTCTGGGGCCATTGCTGGGAAGCACTAAAAGTGGTTTGTGCCAAATCCGAGGCGGAAATTTTTTTGTGTTTTTGATGACTTGCTTGCCTTTGAGGTGCTCTTAGGGGGGGTTCCGTCTGTTTGTGGGTGAGTTTCATGGTCTGAGAGCATTGCTGGGACACTCTAATCTTGATTGCATTTGCTTTTCAGGAAATCCGTCGTGCCAACCCCGACTTATGGCCTAGCTACGCAGCGCGTTTGGACCGAAGGCCCAGAAATATTGCAAGTATGAGATTTTGCTTTTGGCCTGTTTGGGGGTGTTATGCTTCTTGGCGGGTGGGTTGCCGGGTCTTGGGGCATTCCTGGGAAGGTCTAATACCGGGTAGAAGTGGTTGGGACAAAATCCAGGCCGATTTTTTTTTGGGCTATTTCAGACATTTTGCTCTATGTAGCGTTTTCGGGGGCCTGTTTGGGGGGCTTGCTGGTGTTTGCGGGTGAGTTTCGTGGTCTGGGAGCACTGCTGGGACACTCTAATCTTGATTGCATTTGCTTTTCAGGAAATCCGTCGTGCCAACCCCGACTTATGGCCTAGCTACGCAGCGCGTTTGGACCGAAGGCCCAGAAATATTGCAAGTATGAGATTTTGCTTTTGGCCTGTTTGGGGGTGTTATGCTTCTTGGCGGGTGGGTTGCCGGGTCTTGGGGCATTCCTGGGAAGGTCTAATACCGGGTAGAAGTGGTTGGGACAAAATCCAGGCCGATTTTTTTTTGGGCTATTTCAGACATTTTGCTCTATGTAGCGTTTTCGGGGGCCTGTTTGGGGGGCTTGCTGGTGTTTGCGGGTGAGTTTCGTGGTCTGGGAGCACTGCTGGGACACTCTAATCTTGATTGCATTTGCTTTTCAGGAAATCCGTCGTGCCAACCCCGACTTATGGCCTAGCTACGCAGCGCGTTTGGACCGAAGGCCCAGAAATATTGCAAGTATGAGATTTTGC
Organism: Lissotriton vulgaris; assembly: GCF_964263255.1. Classification (NCBI taxonomy): domain Eukaryota; kingdom Metazoa; phylum Chordata; class Amphibia; order Caudata; family Salamandridae; genus Lissotriton; species Lissotriton vulgaris. The sequence goes on along the minus strand of NW_028254689.1, from coordinate 6,177 downwards.
TTTTGGCCTGTTTGGGGGTGTTATGCTTCTTGGCGGGTGGGTTGCCGGGTCTTGGGGCATTCCTGGGAAGGTCTAATACCGGGTAGAAGTGGTTGGGACAAAATCCAGGCCGATTTTTTTTTGGGCTATTTCAGACATTTTGCTCTATGTAGCGTTTTCGGGGGCCTGTTTGGGGGGCTTGCTGGTGTTTGCGGGTGAGTTTCGTGGTCTGGGAGCACTGCTGGGACACTCTAATCTTGATTGCATTTGCTTTTCAGGAAATCCGTTGTGCCAACCCCGACTTATGGCCTAGCTACGCAGCGCGTTTGGACCGAAGGCCCAGAAATATTGCAAGTATGAGATTTTGCTTTTGGCCTGTTTGGGGGTGTTATGCTTCTTGGCGGGTGGGTTGCCGGGTCTTGGGGCATTCCTGGGAAGGTCTAATACCGGGTAGAAGTGGTTGGGACAAAATCCAGGCCGATTTTTTTTTGGGCTATTTCAGACATTTTGCTCTATGTAGCGTTTTCGGGGGCCTGTTTGGGGGGCTTGCTGGTGTTTGCGGGTGAGTTTCGTGGTCTGGGAGCACTGCTGGCTATATATACTTTACTTTGCAAGAGGTTTGAAGCAAATCCATGGTGGCTGAGGGGACTTAGGGCCTAGCTGCAGAGCGCGCGCGGAGTGATTTGGGAAATTTGTGAAAAAGTGACTAAGTCCCCATTTTTGTACTTTTGCTCTTTGGCTGTTTGGGGGTCTTCTACTCGTTTTCTCCTGGGTTGACGGCTCTGGGGCCATTGCTGGGAAGCTCTAATACCGGATAAAAGTGTTTTGGACCAAATCCCAGGCGGAATTTTTTTTGTGTTTTTGATGACTTGCTTGCCTTTGAGGTGCTCTTAGGGGGGGTTCCGTCTGTTTGCGGGTGAGTTTCGTGGTCTGGGAGCACTGCTGGGACACTCTAATCTTGATTGCATTTGCTTTTCAGGAAATCCGTCGTGCCAACCCCGACTTATGGCCTAGCTACGCAGCGCGTTTGGACCGAAGGCCCAGAAATATTGCAAGTATGAGATTTTTCTTTTGGCCTGTTTGGGGGTGTTATGCTTCTTGGCGGGTGGGTTGCCGGGTCTTGGGGCATTCCTGGGAAGGTCTAATACCGGGTAGAAGTGGTTGGGACAAAATCCGCGCGGAAAAGCCTTTAGTTTTGGCACTTTTTGTAACTTAGGGTTCGTTAGGGTTAGCCCTAGCACCAGGATTGCATGTGTATCGGGGTGTTCTAGATTTTTCAAACTGAGTTCTGGGGTCTTAGAGCACTCGTGAGAATGTGTAATTTTGGTTGCAAGTCATTTGAAGAAAATCCATGGTGGGAAAGGGGGGATTTGGCATAGTTAAAGAAAGCCTTTGCCACTATTCTTAACTTAGGGTTCGTTAGGGTTAGCAGTATTTCTATTGCATGTGTTTGAGTGGGGGGGATTTCGAGTCTTGGAGCGATGCTGGCTATGGCTACTTTTGCTTGGTTGCTTGCAAGTGGTTTGAATACAATCCACGGGGGGTAATGGGTAATTAGGGTACTTCGGCCTACTTTTACTTTCAAAGTAAGTTTTGTCTCCAGTTTTCTGCTAGGCCTCGTTTTTTGGGTGGGAGCACTGCTAGGAAGATCTATTTTTGTTCTAAAACACAGTTTACAGTACACCTAGCTTGAGGGGCAAGATCCGCTACATTAATTTGCCCATACTTACTTATCCTTCAAAAGGTGACTCAGAGTACGCACTTTCAAAAACATTGTACTGTCTGTCTACTAGGAAAAACAAATTGTGACTTTTTGCACTCCACAGCCTACATACCTTATATTTATTTATCAGTGGTGTTGTAATATTATATCACTTCCTGTTTTTCGTTGAATAATTACAGGCCGGGTTTCAGTCTCTGCAATGGGGAAAAAAGGATGGAGTCAGGCTTCACAGTAGCGAGCCACAATTCAGCATCAGGCAGGCAGTGGACAGGGTGTCTTCTGGTGACCAACATCGGTGGACGAAGCGTCGGCTGCAATGGAGGAGTGCCGCTAATAGGAGGATTTTTTTTCTGCGGGCAACTTACTTACCACTTCCAACAGGACCACTACAACCACACATAGATACAGTATCCCTTGCCTTTTTCTCTGACTGTGACTGCATTTCTTTGCTCTCTCTCGGCTTCTACATTGATCCCTTAACACATCACTTAGTCCACTCCACTATCTGCACCACACATAGTCATTTGTAAGTGCTCCTACGTAATTCGCAAGTCGCAGCACGCCCCAGGCCGTAGAGGACTGGGATGGCCCCAATGATGAAGCATGTCACCAAGGGGCAACCCTGGTGAGTGAGGGGACACCTAGAAAAAAAGCAATTTCTCCTTTTCTATCTACTATACCTTCTGTCAGGTTACGCAGCCCCTAAGCGCCTACCGTACTATGAAACTACATTTCCCATGAGTAGGCGGGAGACTTGCAGACTATTTAGTGAGACTATATGAGAGTACCCTTGTATGTTAGGACATCACTTCACTGATGCCTGTCTTGTCTTCTCTTACAGGTATCCTTTCCCTGCTGACCCTACCTTTACCCATCCCACATTTTTTATTTTAGTTTGTTATTTTTCTCCCTCGCCTAATGCCTCGAACACCCTGTGTTTACACTTCTGGGTGTTGGTGACATTTGGAGGTGGAACCATATTTGCATCGACTGGATCACGGGGAGTAAACGTGACACCTTCCAGACCAACCCCATTGAGTGTTGTTGTGAATGGATTTATAGTGACCAGCAAGGCTCTCGGGTATCTGGCTACAGAGACCTTATGTTGAATATAGTTATCAATAATTCCACACAGGCCCTGTACTGTCGCATTCTTTCTTTCCACAGTTGTCGATGATATATTCTTACTCTGCTTGACAAAGAACCATTGCTAATGTGAAAGAACTTCAACCGAATTAGTAGTTATACTTTACCATTTGTTAGGCTACAATGTGGCACTGCTCTACTGTACTTCTGTCACCTGCTATATTCTCAGTTGTACCGTTGAATTGCTCAGGAGGACAAACCAGATTTCATTTTCTTTTTTTTCATAGGCATGCAACTGCCACTGTGGCACACCACTACTACCACCGCTATGAGGAAATTTTATCCGACCAAGATTGCCAACGTTATTCGGTGTTTCCCGTGGAGCCAGCCCTGGGCCTAGCCCTACTTTCAAACACAAATTACAGGTAAGATAAGCGTTTGGTGGTTTGGGGGTATAATGGAGTATTAGTACGAGAGACGAGAGCCTGAAGGTAGTACTACTAAAGTCCTAGGACTCTTGGATTCACTTCACTTAGTCTGTGAGAGGCACTTAGTGTTGAAAACATTTGGGCATTTACACTTAAAGGAAGAAAATGGAACTAAACTTTCAGGAAAACAGTCAACGTTAAACCCCCACCCACCAGGCAAGCAGTAAAAAACAGGTATGCTCAGATAAAGTTTGAAAAAGTATATTTATATCCCTAACAAAATAATCTCCCGCAAGACCCTCCCTAACCCCAACGATTGTCCTTCAAAAGTCCCCAAAAACCCAACTCCCAATTCCCACCCCCCAAAAGTCTCTAAAAAAGGGGCAAGGGACACTAGGGGTGGATGCTGTTCACTTTTTGGGCCAGGGCATCATGCTCCTCGCGGAGCAAGGCGAGCTCCTGCTGAAGGCGGGACACCATCAGGGTGGTGCGGCGCAGGCGTGCCTTCACTGCCTTGCAGGTGCAAGGCCTGTGAGAAGCAGCTGTTGGCCTTGCTGCTCGGCGGTGGCGTTTGCCTTTGGCAGCCCGGCTCAGTCTCGGTGGACCACTGTGCTGGGTCACGGTGGCAGCCGGTGAGGCCACGGAGGACGACGTTGTCGTTGTTGTCGACCGCACACTTTCCACGTCCTCCAGGGCCACCAGCCGCCGATATTCCGCAACAGTGGCCTCGATTCTCCGTTGCCGGGCCGCTCTAGCCAGCTCCTTCCTCCTTGTTCGTTTGGAAGGAGAACCTATATGAAGAAAGAAAGACATAGTCTGTAACCAATGCTCTTTAAGATTAACTCAATCATTCAGCAGAAATGTGTGCTGCAGTACAACTAGCAACTTGCAAGCGCATTACATAACTATTGAGGCCAGTATCTATCTAACCTCACACTTCTTCATCCTTGCTCTAACATTAGTGGGAGTTTAAGGAACAAATTCTATGAGCACTGTGGACTTCCATTGGAGTCGACTATGAAAGTACACCAGTCTTATTCTTCTTCTTGTCTCTTGTTTTGGAAAATTGGTACGTTATTTTCTGCAAGCCGGCATAATGCCAGCGCGGTAAACTTGCACCCGAGAAAAAGAGACGCACGCCATGAGGAGTGACCTAGACTTGCGTTGCCGTTGCGTTACTGTACCCGTCCAGTACATGCAGGTGGTGAATCTCTTACTTTTCTATTACGGGTGGCACTGAGAATACTCTGTTACAACTCAAGGGCTACTGCTTAATTAATTTAACTTTCACCCTACAGTGGAAATGAGTACTAGAAATGGAAAATTGAAGAAGATAAATAATCTGATTATCTATCACTTCACATGGGATGTTTTTGCTTATATATGGGATGACTTTAGGTGCTTTGCTTTTTATTGAGTGACAGGCAGTGATACATCCACACATGAATGACTGAGTACTACTAAACTTATTAAGAGAGGTAGGGAGTGGCCACCATAATAACCGGATCTATGCAGTGCTTGCAATACAAACTACTGCTACTATTTATGGTAGTATTTGGACAAAATTAAAAGTTCTTTTCCTTGCCTTTCCTACACTGGAACGGACGTGCGGGTGCAGTGTTAGTGTTACATGCTCTTCAAAGTTACACTTACTTCATCCACTGACCGTCTACTCTCTCTAGATCATGGGTACTCACAAACTTTCTCTCAGGGGCTACATTTACAGTGTAGTTTGGGGCCGAGGGCCGCACTGGTGGGGGCGGAGTCAGAGGGGGCGGGGCTAAAGCAAAACGATAACTTGTGACCATGAGGTTGCACACAGGTCCCTGCAGCAGATGCCCTCATCCACTGAGCCACCAGACCCAGCATTTACATACATCTCTCTCCCTCCTGCTGTCCCTCCTGCCCTCCCTCCATCTCTCTCTCCCTCCTGCCCTCCCTCTCCCTCTGTCATCTCACTGTGTGTGTGTCTATCTGTGTCAGCCTTCAGCCCGGGTTGAGACCGCTTCCTCAACGCGCACACACAGACAACAACACCAAAGTACTTAACAGGTCTTTAAAAGACCATTAACATATTATTGAGGCTTTGTTTGTTTTAGCGCCCCTGCTTCTCCACCCTGACAATCACTGCTTGCCCGGCCCCACAGAGCAGAGGCTTAGTTCTATTTCACCTCTTTGTGGCCTTGCATCTCCACTCTGCTCTGTGGGGGCCGGGGGAGCAGTGATTGTCAGAGTGGAGATGCAGGGGCGCTAACAGGTGAAATACAAAAAAGCCTCTGCTCTGTGGGGGCCGGGGGAGCAGTGATTGTCTGCAAGGTCAGCGCACCGCCAACGAAGGCTTGCCGGGCCACCACCGGCCCGCGGGCCGTACTAGGAGTACCCCTGCTCTAGATACACATATGCTATCTAAGAGTCAGATAGTAGCATGATCCAGGTATATGGACACATACAGTTTCTGTGTCACCCACCCAGGCTGTTGTCCTTCCACCCATCATTGCTTCATCATTCACCCAGCCATGCATCTCATATTCTTGCCTTCCCAGCTAGTCTTCAATCTCAATAAGTAAGGAATATATAAGAGCTTACCTCTGGCCGCCACCACCACCGTCTCAACTCTCACAGCTGCCGCCGCCGCCTCCTCCCCTGAAGCATCGCCCGATTCGCCCTCCGCCTCGGTGTCGAGCACCACCACCTCCACACTGGCCCCGCCACCAGATGTTCCACCTACAAAGTACATTTAAGAATGTTAGAATAAAGCAGTCACTAGTATTTGGTCTAGGAATGAAGACATGTGAAAACAATGTAATTTGTGACTGTCGTTAAAGTTAAAAAAAAAATGTCCCTTTTTCCAGGGAAGGTTGTCTTGCTGCACTTTTTGGCACAACTGATGAAGGCTGTTTTTTTAACACGCACCATTTTTCTCCACACAGACAGAAGATGGACTTCTAACAACAAGATCAA
>NW_028254688.1:0-120300 GCF_964263255.1 Lissotriton vulgaris | reverse complement strand
GTCCTGCGGAGAGAAAGAAAGTGACACCTCTGTATGCTGCTAAACATGAAGTATTGATGCATTTCTGCCTCCAGAAAGGCCATTCAGACACCCACTGGGGCGCTGGCTGTGTCCAAACAACAGTGACACCGCTCAAATCAGCCCCCAGACTTTTCCAAAAAGCAGCCCACAGTTGGAACTCGGCACCGACCCCTCGTGCATTGCACCAGTGCCCGTGTTACCAATCCGATGCTGTGGCAGAGTACATACGAGTGCGTACAACTAACTCGCTCTGAGGTATCTGCACGACACTGCACACAAAGGCCTCACTGCTCCTCGCCATGGCAGAGGACATACTAATGCTCCTATCATCATCGCAGGAGGTACACCAGCTCAGTGCTTGCTATACTACTAACTCAGTGATCCATGAGGCCACGCACTTGGTGGTAGGCTCTCGCTGTTGGACTCAGGCCTACACTGCAGTGTAGCAGAGCACACACAACATCAAATGTCCGGATGACCAGGATGAGCCATCACAGTGGCAGTGTGACTGTGCCGGCCGGAGTGCATGCATTGCGAGCAACTCTAAAATGGCGTAGAGCACGTGCGCTTGGTCTTTTATATTAGCAGGGACATGTGTACTGTCTCGCCTGTGCTCGATGGGTGCGGTGAGGGTGTATACCACCCGTGAGGAAGTGGCTGTGGCATCAGTGTTGCCAGACTGGGCTAGATCATGCACAATTGGGCTATATTTTGCCGGTTGTGTGGTAAAATTTTGGTTTGTGCTAGTTGCCAGATTATAAATATATATACAGTGCTCCAGCAAAGTAGTATGTTAAAGCAGTTTATTAGACAAATATTTACTTGGCATCCTGCTGCAACATCAATTCCAATGCATTCACCACCTGCTTGATGCTGTTCCTGCCCCTCCTTTCCTAAAGTAGCAATATTGGGCTAGTTTGGTCTGCTTTTTGGTTAGCTTTGGGCTATAGAAAGCTTAAAAAATCTGACAACACTGGATGCAGGTGTCCGTGTTGGAGTGCTACCATCACTCGGGTTGCAAAAGCCAAAGTGTTACTCTGTGAGCAAAGTCCAATAATATGGCCGGCATGGAAGGTACGGAGAAATACTGACCCTATATTTATCCACAGTTCCACACAAGAAAAATGGTGGACATGAGACATCTGTGTGGATATAAATGGTTATTGCACATTCAGTGGAGTGTTACAGCTGTAGCAGTACAGTGCCATTGAAAGTTGAAGTTTCAGTTTTTGGCACATGGAGGGCAGCCAATTAGAGCTAGTTGACAGAGTTAGGCTGCGCAAACATATGTACTTATATAATCACTGCGATGATCCTCTTGCACTTATGAATTCACTATGCACTCTGCTTGCAGTACTCTAATGATGCAGTCTCTACGTACGTACTTGTACAATGACCGAGACAAAGTTACATAGCTAAAGTTTTCCCCCACTGTCAAAGATAAGATGGTTGCATATGCAGTCCAGAGCACTATGTAATGTGGTAGGGCCTAGGGCAGTATGTTGCATACTTAATGAACACACGGACACAGATAGATAGTGAAAATGGGTACGAGCATGTGCACTCGACTCTGTTTTGTTAACAGGGTCACATGTCCAGTGATGTCTGTGGTGGATGCGTGTGGGGTGATTGTAAGCCAACCCTCCGGTAATGGTTGGTCCTGGCAACAAATACAACAGTAACCATTGGATCAGACACAGAAATTCAATCATAAAGGGCCAATGATTTGTGCTGCACTAAGAAACGGGTACCAGATATGTAATCATACAGAAAAGATTTCTATTGTAAAGGGTTCATGACTTGTGATACACTGAGGTATGACAGCAGATGTGAAATTATAAACAATAGATTGGCTTTTGTCTATTGAATTCTGCCTCAATAAGGCCACATGGCGATGACTTATGGTGCACTGAGTTAGTAGTACCTTTGGTACTCATCGTGTACGTACCCTGCGCTGATGCGTGGTCCAGGAGGCCGCATTCGGACCAATGTCTTTTGAATTCTGCCTTAATAAGGCCATGTGACGATGACTTGTGGTGCACTAAGTTAGTGGCACCTGAAGCACTCAGCGTGTGCACACCCTGCGATGATGCGTGGTTCGAGAGAGCTGCACTGGGAGCAATGTATCTTGCATACTGGACTGCGTCATCTCAATCGCTACTCCATCTGAATTGTGATGTCTGCTGTCTGCAGTGTAGTTTGAAGGTAGTAGTCTGTACAGACATAAGTCTGTGGTGTTGTGCCAATGGGTTCGCAGGGGGCCTTTGTCAAGGAGACCCACGGTCATGATGGCAGCCATGTGGCAGGGTGAGGGCTGCCGCTCTGGCAGACTCGGTGGTCTTCACAGTTCACAAGTGAACCCCACTCAGGGACCCGACTCTGTAGTGTCGTACATTGTACTAGCCCACGGTGCTTCCACTTCCAGGGGAGGACAACACAGCTACATGTCCGAGATCTTGAGGTAACACGGTTGCGTCTATTGTGCACAACACTACAAGCACCAGCAGTATATGTACACATAGAGATGTTTTTGATCTGCATACTGGCGTCTGTGCAGCACTTCACAGCTACCATTGGTATTGTGTGTATTAATATTATTGATGGATGAGTTGCGTCCTTCACACATGCTTGCTTGCCATATCTACCAACATTCAAGTATTGTGTGGCTGAGGGACTGTGCCATTTTTGGAAGGTCCGCTGTCCTGTTCTGCGCTGCCTCGGTGGTAGTAGGGAGGGGGGTGGTCCAGGGGGGATGTCCTGAGGCTGGTGGCCTTCATAGGTGCTTGAGCTGCGTGATCAGTAACTCTATGACATGTGTTAGTCTTCAGATGTGATTCTGGGTAGTCGAAAAAATTAAAAGTACATTATAATTAGAAATTATAATTTAAAAACCATTGAAATTCACTGAAAAAACCATATGTTTCAGGGACGTTATAGTTACAAATTAGCATTTAAAAAAACATCGAAATTCACTGAAAAAAACATAGGTTTCAGGGACGTTATATATAGTTAGTTGGACATTTCACTCATACCAAACCATATAAATTCCGCCGTTATAGTTAGTTGAGCCAACTATAACTTGCACCCATTGCGATGCACTGCTGATGATGTCACATATTACATCATTCATGACATGGCCAGTGACATCACTGATGACATCACTGATGACATCTCAAATGACATTCACTGATGACGTCATCCACATGACAATCTGATGCACCTCCTTACAACCTAATATACCTTTGATACCTCCTTGTAAAAATACAGACTACCATTTTCAAAATGATCGACAGACCAAAACCTGTTACTACAAACACACTCACTAATTCCTAGGTCTACAGACACATGCAGTCATCCATCCATACAACCATTCATACATGTAGTCACTGATCAATACAACACTATTATATGCACTCATACATCTATACAGACTCTGACACACCACCATTCATCCTAGTCAGTTATGGAGTCATCCAAGTCAGCCATGCAAAAGAATCAATGACAGTTCAATTTACTCACCTACACAGTTATACACACACCACCTCATTTATTCATGCAGATACTAACGCATACTCACTAACTTATATAATCACTAATACAAGTATACACTCATCCATACAGCCACTCCCACAATCACTGACTCTCACATATAGTCATTTATATACTCCAACTCTCAAATACACTGCCTTTTACTTTTGTAGTTACTTGGACATCTACCACTGAGACATCCAGTTATTCACTAACATTTCCATACACACACTCACTCACCCTTAGAACTGTTTCCACATGCACTCTTAAAGTCATACACCGAGTCAATCAACCACTCACACATTTATGCACAGTCACACACCCCCACCAACCCCACACACTCAGTCTCCTGTACAATTACTCAGGCAACTAATCAATAATCCATATATACACCCATTGAGGTACTGACCAACTTATGCAGCAGGTTATACAACAACAGACAGACTGATACAGACATTCACCGAGTTTAGTCACTAACCCATGTATTCAGTAAGACACATTTAAAAACTCACTTAAACAGTGAGTCACACACCTACTAAATCCTCCATCCAGACACTTATAGATCCACTCATCTTCAATACAGCTTGGTATTTATGTAATACATATTACATTTTAAAGAAAAACACATTCACTGGATGATGTCATCAGTGATGTCATTTGAGATGTCATCACTGTACGGAGGGACACTGCTCCTCCCACTATCGAGTGGCCCCATTTCTGGCCCGGGGGTATTTCTGTAGATGGGGGCTCGGCCACGCAGCTGCAATTAGCGCTTGTGTCGAGGCTCCGTCCTGTGCTTTTTAAAATTTGATGTTATTATGTAACACTGTATCTTCCTGTGTGCACCTTAAATGTGTGCTTTTGACTTTACTCTACACTTGAGCTTTTGAGCTCTGCTTGTTTCTTGAGCACTGGAATATAATTTGCCAAGTACAAACATGTGTCTTTAACTTTTAAACTTGTCCTAATACTTGCTCAACTGGGTGTTGCCTTCGCTGTCCCCGGTCCGTTACGGCTCTTGGTGCCAATTGTACGGAGGAACACGGCTCCTCCCACTGTCAAGTGGCCTCATTCCTGGCCAGGGGAGATTTCTGTAGGATGAAGGCTCGGCCTCGCAGCAGACCCGCGCAGCGGGCGTGCCACTGGCGCACCGAAGGCACGCCTAAGACAAGCCCATCTGCACCCGTCCGCGCCAGCAGGACACCAGTCACTCTGCCAGTTTTGAGGAAAACCCCTACTCCTACTCCCGCGAGAACCTCCTGGCTATTAGATCTTTAATGAGCATGGTCTGCTCTCCCCTACCTAACACTCATATTGGTCATTTTTGCAGCAGGAACTGTGGTTATAATTCTGAGGTTAACCTGCAACGCCCACCCATACAATCGCTGGTCTCAGGACAGATCATTAAAATGCTCAGTCTGAACTGTCGATCATTGGTCAAACACTACTTAGATGTGTTCGACCTACTTCAAGACGAGTCTCCGGATGTCCTTTTCCTGACAGAAACCTGGTTGTCAGCCGACACGCAATTCAATTCAATTCAATTTTATTTAAATATGATTTTGGAACCCCTTAGAGATCCACATATAACAAAGTAACTGACAAGTAATATAAGAATGAAACCACATGCAAAATATACAGATTATCATGCAACTCATCTAATACAATTCTAAAAAACATTTAAAAAAATTAAAAATTCTATTACAGAAAATTTCATTTGGGGGACAGAAGATTGCATCAATAAGAGATCTTGCCGATAAAATACCAAATTGTATACATACAGATTTCACCCACAATCGGCGGTGGACCATTAGTGCTGGACAAACTAACAGAACATGTATAGAGTCTTGGACTGAGTTATTACAGAAATTACATATATTGGATATACCATACCATTTGGCCAACAACTTATTCAGTGGAAGAAGATCCTGCCTAAGAAGCAGCCAAAAGCGGCGCAGACCGTGAGGAATATTCCAGGAGGCGTAGGGTTGTATTTGTCTAAACAGAAGAGAATTAACAGCTTGAGTAACCCCCCTCTTCTGTACAATAGAGTTGCGATCCCTTTCGTAGCTTAACTTCCATGTGGCTTGTTTTAATGTAAATTTTAGTGGTTGCATAGAGAGGTCTAAAAGAGTGGCTTCCTCCAGGTCCAGGAGAGTAATGGCCTTCCTATAGTTCTTTATGAGTAATGAGTGCTCTTTTAGGGGGCCCATCAACTCTTTTGTGATGAGGGATCTTAATGTGGCTGGCTTTCCTTTTATCAAACAGGTAACCCAGCGAATGACTCCTGCCAAACCCTGTGTCCAGCTACTTCTTAAGCCAAATTCTAATCGAAGGGCTGCTGCACTGCAACTATTGTTAACCGAAGTTAGGTTTCTCAAGAGGGAACCCTCAATAATGTCCAAAAAGCCCCATTCACCTAAATCGATGAGTTCTATGCCGTAAAGCAAAGTTGGAGGGAAGGGATTTTTGCCCGGAATGCCTCCAGCAGATACCCGAAGTGTCTTTTACCGGTTGATTTGTATAAAGCTTTCAACCCATTTCCCTGCGACTTTGCCTTACGAGAGCTATTATCTATATGGGATTTGTTGCTCAAGTTGCTATTCACAACCCTACCCAAAAATACATATGATATTACTCTTTCTAATTTTTGACCTCCCAGCTCCCAGCTAATGTGTTCCAACTTCAGTTTTTTCCGCCCCTCCATGCACATTACCTTGCTTTTAGAGATATTTATTTTTAGGAAATGATCTTCGGAGAATACATATAATGAATGCAGACGATTGTTAAGACCTTTCGGGGTAAGGTCTAGGATTAGTATGTCGTCCGCATACATTAAATAAGAAATGTGTGTATCTCCCAGGCGTGGGGCAATTCCTTCACATGTGGATATAATGCGGGGGAGATCACTAACATACAGGGAAAACAAAAGGGGAGCTAATAGACAGCCCTGTTTGAGGCCATTCGCAGAGGGAATAAGCTGAGATAAGCCCCTTTCTCCCCCCAAAAGCACTCTACACCACGTGTTGTCATGCAAGTCTTGTACCAAAAGTAAAAGTCTATGAGGCATTCCCAGAGCAGATAGTTTTTTCCACAGTAATTGGCGATCGACCTTATCAAAGGCCGTGGAAAAATCTATGAATGCCACATAGACTCTCCCCTTTCTGGCTCCAATGTATTTATTGGATATTACCTGGAGAGCTGTTAGATTGTCCATGGTGCCATGGTTTTTCCTGAAACCGGTCTGTTCGAGTGGAAGTATGTTTGAATACGCCACCCAGTCATTTATTCGTTTCAGCAAACATCTTGTAAAAACTTTGCCGATTGCATCCAGCAATGCAATCTGGCGATAGTTCTGAGGGGATAAACGATCTCCCTTTTTGAACAATGGCACCAGGATACTTCCCTTCCAGGAGGGTAAAACCTTATCTCTCAATAGACAAATATTAAATACTGGACAAAGTAATTTGCTCCATTTAGCGCTGTTTCGTTTTAATACGGTGATGGGCAATTCGTTTGGGCCCATTGCCCCGGAATGCCGCATTTCTCCAATAGCTAAATCTATGTCTTTTTCTGAGAATGGCTCTATAGGCAGACTCATCTCTTTTGACCATACTTGTGGGGCCACAGGGTTGTTGCTTGCATAAAGGTTAGAAACAAAGTCCCTCCATATTTGTTCCTCGATAGGGATGGGTAAAGGTCTTGTTCTCAGTCCGCACCCCTCACCTATGAGGGACCAAAACTGCCTCATTTCCCAGCGGCTTCTCTTATTTTTACCCAGATGGCATCCTCTTTTTCTTTACGTATTGTGGCTGATAGCCTTCTCCTTTTCCTTTTTAGCAATGTTATTTTTTGTGCTATAACAACGGATCTATTTAAGTATTGGGCCCTTACTAATTTATTAATTTCTATGTTAAGCAGTCTCAGAGGGCTTGGGAGTATTCTAATGGACTTTTTCTTATTGGACTTTTTTGCCCCCGCTATTACTGCTTTCATGAACAGAGAGAAATTTTCAAGTTCAGAGCCATGCCAGGAAGGAAGCTCAGATATTGCTACGTCGAGCATTCCTTCCAAATTTCGTTGCGCGCTTGCATTCCAGTAACACCTTCCTGATTTAGTACCGAAATTTATTTGATCACTATTCAGAGACCACTGATCACATTTAGAGGGCTTTATATTCACCACAATAGAAAGTATTCTGTGATCACTTAGCGGTGTGTCGATAACATTAAGGTCCTTCAACAACTCGAATGAGTGAGTCCCCACTATAACATAGTCTAAAATCGATTCCCCCTGATATGATTTATGCGTAAAATTAGCAGGGGAATCCGAGGGGAGTCTCCCATTTGCAATAATCCCATCCATTTCTGCCAACTCATTTAATAGTAGTTTTCCACGTTTATTTGTTTTAGTATTTTCGGGAAAAACTACCCGGGGAATGTGGAGAGTTTCTTCTCTAAATTTATCGCAAAATACATTTATGCTTGAATTGGAAATCTTGCAATTTAAGTCCCCGACTAAAATTATAGCCGTCATTTGATCTTTCTCCCTGATACTCTGGATATGTGAAAAAACCTTTTTCAAGATTGTATTGAAGCCATCTTCCGGTGGTATATAAGCATTAATCAAAACCAAATGTTTACCAGCTTTAGTGTTACTAGACCTAAATAAAGTTACTACTTGAAAGAGATTACTGGGGTCCATATAATGTGTATAATTCCAGTTTAATCGATTCAATAAAAGGCAAGCTATCCCCCCACTGGCATGTCCTTTCTTATTAAAAGTGGCACTACCTTCCAATACAAAATAATGTTTCCCTGCTTGAACTTTATCGGGGCACCATGTCTCCTGGAGGCATATTATATTTGCTTCCAGGGATAAAAGGAATGCCATTTTTCTGGACTATTTTTTAGACCAGCTGCATTCCAGGATATTATGGATAACTTTTTGCTAAAGATGCAAATTAGACGGTTGTTTATTTAGGGATTTTTCTGCAAGAACTCTAGGAAGCCAATTCCATCGAACATTATCATCTCCAGTATCTAGTTGGCGAGATAACAGAGGCGGATTGGCATAGGACACTAAACGAAAGTCCTTAGACTTACATATTTTTAACTCTGTAAGCTCACCTACCTTATTTATACTACCTGTTGCTGCTTGCAACAGAGAAAAAGGAGACTTCTGACAAATTTGGGATTTAGGGTCATTATTTTGTCTAGTGTACCCTAACATCGGGATTACATCTATCCCTCTGCTCTGTAAATCTTCTGAGCGTTGCAGGATTAAATTAGCTACTAACTTAGAGTGAAACTTCACCCTACTTATCATCCCCACATCTGATTTTAGTATTTGTACCCTGTCTAAATCAGCTGATTGTATTAATTTCAAGTTAGCCGATTCTTGAAAATATTTAAGCAAGAGGGATCTATTCAAAATGCATTCAACATAAAAAAGGGGAGTGAATTCTACCCACACGGTGTCAATGTTTTTCTCCTTAGTCTCTATTAACGAGACACCTCGTGCAACTACTCCCGCAAAGGCTGTTGCTAGGGGATTAAGAATTGGAACTACATGGCCGGGAGGGTTATACTCTTGTCCCAAAGATATAGAATTTTTTTTTTGTCCCAATTATATCCCTATTAATGGTAGCTTGTTGGAAGAGGGTATTTGTGCCAATTGTTATAGATGGAGGGGGGGAGGAAATAACTAGTACTGGGGTAGCCGGAGGCGGGGGAACGATATTTTCCTTAATGTTCTTATTTTCGGGGTTATTATCATTTCCAGCTACCACCTGAGTTTGATGCACCTCATTATATATAGGGGAGTTAAGATGTTTTCTAAAAAGGATTTTCCTCCCCCTATTTTTTTCTATCAGTCTTATTAATTTCCTCTTATTCTTTCCATTCTTTTTTAATTTCTCTAACTTCCCTTTATTGCTATTCTCTTCCAGAGCGGCATCCACCTCTCTATCTCCTTCTCCCTGTTGCCTCTTAAAAATTGGGAAAAGATCATTCCCGGTTTTTGGAGGGAATTCCCCACAGGATTTTATTTCTAAATCATTAACTGTTGAGCAATTAGGAATAGGGGGTGGCTGAATAGCACTTGTATTTGATTCCTCAATTACTATTTTTGGATCATCATTGACTACGAGTAACTGATCTTTTATTACTACCTCATCTTGTACTAGAGAGGACTGCTCCTTTAGGACTGCATCCTTCTCCCTTCGAGTGCCCAATAAAACTTTCAAAATTTGGGTCACTGTATCTAGTACACAGTCGGAGCCCCCCACAAATGTTTCCAGTAATTGTAAAATGGACGACAGTAAGTGTTCTAATATGTGGAGAGAATCAGAAATAGGTTTATCTATCCCCTGGTGTTGTAATGCATTTATCCCAGTCAAATTTAGGTTGGGGCTTATAGAAAAATTTGTGTGTGAGGACTTAGAGGGGGTGCTGCTGTAGAGCTGTAAGCCAGCATGGGTTGATGTTACCGGTGTTTTTAAATCTATCTTGGCTTTGACCAAGTCAGTCTCTATGTATCTTTGGCATAGATCCTTATCTAGGACCATAGGAGACAAGCCGTTGTTGAAAGAATCTCTTACTGGTGATGTATTTACTGTGTGATGGACATCATCATATGGAATTTTCCTTTTATGCAAAATATCTTGTTCTATGTCTTTCCTTGTTTTTATGATTACTTCTGGGGCTAATTCAATATTGTTTTTCATTGTGGAAAATAAAGGAGGTGAGAAACCGCACTCAGAGAGTATGGGTACTACTCTTGTTGCGACTGAACTGTTATCCACAATTTCCTTTCTATTTACATTAACATTAAGGTCCTTTCATTAACATTAAGGTCCTTCAACAACTCGAATGAGTGAGTCCCCACTATAACATAGTCTAAAATCGATTCCCCCTGATATGATTTATGCGTAAAATTAGCAGGGGAATCCGAGGGGAGTCTCCCATTTGCAATAATCCCATCCATTTCTGCCAACTCATTTAATAGTAGTTTTCCACGTTTATTTGTTTTAGTATTTTCGGGAAAAACTACCCGGGGAATGTGGAGAGTTTCTTCTCTAAATTTATCGCAAAATACATTTATGCTTGAATTGGAAATCTTGCAATTTAAGTCCCCGACTAAAATTATAGCCGTCATTTGATCTTTCTCCCTGATACTCTGGATATGTGAAAAAACCTTTTTCAAGATTGTATTGAAGCCATCTTCCGGTGGTATATAAGCATTAATCAAAACCAAATGTTTACCAGCTTTAGTGTTACTAGACCTAAATAAAGTTACTACTTGAAAGAGATTACTGGGGTCCATATAATGTGTATAATTCCAGTTTATTCGATTCGATAAAAGGCAAGCTATCCCCCCACTGGCATGTCCTTTCTTATTAAAAGTGGCACTACCTTCCAATACAAAATAATGTTTCCCTGCTTGAACTTTATCGGGGCACCATGTCTCCTGGAGGCATATTATATTTGCTTCCAGGGATAAAAGGAATGCCATTTTTCTGGACTATTTTTTAGACCAGCTGCATTCCAGGATATTATGGATAACTTTTTGCTAAAGATGCAAATTAGACGGTTGTTTATTTAGGGATTTTTCTGCAAGAACTCTAGGAAGCCAATTCCATCGAACATTATCATCTCCAGTATCTAGTTGGCGAGATAACAGAGGCGGATTGGCATAGGACACTAAACGAAAGTCCTTAGACTTACATATTTTTAACTCTGTAAGCTCACCTACCTTATTTATACTACCTGTTGCTGCTTGCAACAGAGAAAAAGGAGACTTCTGACAAATTTGGGATTTAGGGTCATTATTTTGTCTAGTGTACCCTAACATCGGGATTACATCTATCCCTCTGCTCTGTAAATCTTCTGAGCGTTGCAGGATTAAATTAGCTACTAACTTAGAGTGAAACTTCACCCTACTTATCATCCCCACATCTGATTTTAGTATTTGTACCCTGTCTAAATCAGCTGATTGTATTAATTTCAAGTTAGCCGATTCTTGAAAATATTTAAGCAAGAGGGATCTATTCAAAATGCATTCAACATAAAAAAGGGGAGTGAATTCTACCCACACGGTGTCAATGTTTTTCTCCTTAGTCTCTATTAACGAGACACCTCGTGCAACTACTCCCGCAAAGGCTGTTGCTAGGGGATTAAGAATTGGAACTACATGGCCGGGAGGGTTATACTCTTGTCCCAAAGATATAGAATTTTTTTTTTGTCCCAATTATATCCCTATTAATGGTAGCTTGTTGGAAGAGGGTATTTGTGCCAATTGTTATAGATGGAGGGGGGGAGGAAATAACTAGTACTGGGGTAGCCGGAGGCGGGGGAACGATATTTTCCTTAATGTTCTTATTTTCGGGGTTATTATCATTTCCAGCTACCACCTGAGTTTGATGCACCTCATTATATATAGGGGAGTTAAGATGTTTTCTAAAAAGGATTTTCCTCCCCCTATTTTTTTCTATCAGTCTTATTAATTTCCTCTTATTCTTTCCATTCTTTTTTAATTTCTCTAACTTCCCTTTATTGCTATTCTCTTCCAGAGCGGCATCCACCTCTCTATCTCCTTCTCCCTGTTGCCTCTTAAAAATTGGGAAAAGATCATTCCCGGTTTTTGGAGGGAATTCCCCACAGGATTTTATTTCTAAATCATTAACTGTTGAGCAATTAGGAATAGGGGGTGGCTGAATAGCACTTGTATTTGATTCCTCAATTACTATTTTTGGATCATCATTGACTACGAGTAACTGATCTTTTATTACTACCTCATCTTGTACTAGAGAGGACTGCTCCTTTAGGACTGCATCCTTCTCCCTTCGAGTGCCCAATAAAACTTTCAAAATTTGGGTCACTGTATCTAGTACACAGTCGGAGCCCCCCACAAATTTTTCCAGTAATTGTAAAATGGACGACAGTAAGTGTTCTAATATGTGGAGAGAATCAGAAATAGGTTTATCTATCCCCTGGTGTTGTAATGCATTTATCCCAGTCAAATTTAGGTTGGGGCTTATAGAAAAATTTGTGTGTGAGGACTTAGAGGGGGTGCTGCTGTAGAGCTGTAAGCCAGCATGGGTTGATGTTACCGGTGTTTTTAAATCTATCTCGGCTTTGACCAAGTCAGTCTCTATGTATCTTTGGCATAGATCCTTATCTAGGACCATAGGAGACAAGCCGTTGTTGAAAGAATCTCTTACTGGTGATGTATTTACTGTGTGATGGACATCATCATATGGAATTTTCCTTTTATGCAAAATATCTTGTTCTATGTCTTTCCTTGTTTTTATGATTACTTCTGGGGCTAATTCAATATTGTTTTTCATTGTGGAAAATAAAGGAGGTGAGAAACCGCACTCAGAGAGCATGGGTACTACTCTTGTTGCGACTGAACTGTTATCCACAATTTCCTTTCTATTTACATGTGTCTCTCCCGATATATTGGGTAACATATCTGAATGAATAGCTCCAGAATCCTTAATATCCTCCGACTTGTTGTCCACCACTGTAGCTTTATTCTTACCCCTTTCCCAAAGATTAAAAAGCTGACAAGTGCTTTTCAAATGAGTAGCCTGGCTACTCTTATTTCGAAGGGGGTTCGATCTGGTTTTTGAGCATGATCTTCCTACCAGTATTCTCCCAGACCTCAATTTTTTTGTCATCATCTCAATCAGTGGGAGCGGAAAAATATATGATAGAAAGGACTATTCAGCACACATAAACTGAAATACTTGACAATTTTACTCGACAGTATATATTGGAAAAGCGAAACCAGAGCTAACAAACTATATCCACACAACCTATATCGTAATCTTAAACATTCTAATACTTTTCTCAAAGAGAGCATGGGAGTCACAAAACAGGTGGGGGTAATCTGGCCAAATAGTATGTGAATAGACAAATGTTAGAGGACTGGCCTAGCCTGGCCTTCTCGTGCCTCTGAGGGCCTCAGAGGGCCCGCCCTTGTCCCGGGCTTCTCCCGGGCGCTTCCCGCACGCTCCCGCGCAGCGGAAATGCACTCGGTATAATATAGTTAAGAAGTTGAGGGGGCGTGTCCAACAGGGAGAGCGTCACCAGGTGGTTGCGGTGAGCAGCAGGGACTCTTGGGATCTGTAGTCCTGCTGTGAACCCGCTCGCAGCCCTGTGATTGAAGTGCCCTCAATGCGTTGAGTCCTGTGTCCTGTATCCTTGGGAGAACACAGCACCGCGTAGCGGGACCCGCGAAGCGGGTCCGGCAAGAAGTTGCTGCTTACAGTGCACAAGGGTATTCACGAAGTCAGGAGACGCTTCCACGAGCCTCCAGCGACCAAGATTCAGCTCCAGAAATGCAGGCAGCAAAGAGAAGGTAACCGACAAAGGTCAGTGTCCTGAGTTCTTTTCAGTGCAAGCAGGGGGGCGTTTCCAACAGGGAGAGCGTCACCAGGTGGTTGCGGTGAGCAGCAGGGACTCTTGGGATCTGTAGTCCTGCTGTGAACCCGCTGGCAGCCCTGTGATTGAAGTGCCCTCAATGCGTTGAGTCCTGTGTCCTGTATCCTTGGGAGAACACAGCACTGTGTCAGCCGACACGTTGGTTGAACCGGGTCTGGTGCTTCCCACAGTCTACAGCATTTGTACCCTCGAAAGAGAGTCAATGGGTGGCGGGGTGGCAGTTGTCTGTAAATCACACCTCACCTGCTCACTGATTAAGGAAGATGTGGCGGGTTGTGAGTGCTGCCGTTTTGGGATCTCTCTCAACACTAATTTCACCTTGACGGGACTAATAGTTTACTGCCCTCCAGGCCCTTCCAAGGAGGGAAGGATTGCGCTGGAGGATCTAGTAGGTACTCTTGTTATGAGGTATGTCAACTTTTTGGTCGTTGGTGATTTAAATCTTCACCTTGACAGTCCTCGTAATTCTGAAGCGGCTAACTTTTCTGCGGATCTAGCGGCCTGCCAACTTCTTCAATTGGTTCCCGGTCCTACTCACTCTGCGGGCCACTTATTCGACCCTGTTTTCTCTAACCTTTTGGGTCTCTCCATCTTAACCCCCACTCCGTTAGACTGGACTGATCATTATTTGATCTCTATGAGGCGACAGGGGGCCTGGACCACTCTCAATCTGGGTTCAGGCCCAACTACAGCACCGAATCAGCTCTCCTCTCCGTGACCGATAACATCAAGATGTCACAGGATAGAGGAGGCTCAATGATTCTGGTGCTGTTAGACCTGTCGGCCGCATTTGATACTGTGTCCCATAAGATCCTCATGAGCCGTTTACAGGGAGTGGGCATAGGAGGACAAGCCCTCTCCTGGCTGGAGAGTTTTCTGTCCGGGCGCTCACAATCCGTCAGCCTGGGACCATACCGCTCCTCTTCCAGGATGCTCACGAAGGGGGTGCCACAGGGCTCATGCCTAAGCCCCACATTGTTCAATGTGTACGTGGCCCCCCTTACTGAGATTGTGAGAAAATATGGATTCACCCCGGTGTCCTACGCCGACGACACCCAACTTCTATACCCTTTCCATTCCCTCAACTCCAATGTTAGGGATAACTTCGCGGAAGGCATGAGGGCCATCTCCAACTGGATGGCTGCCAATCGCCTCCAATGCAACGTTGGAAAAACGGAGCTAATGCTTTTTGGAAAAGCGTCCATACTATGGTCCCCCGACTGGTGGCCCTTAGACCTGGGACCAGTACCCACCCCAAAACTAACAGTAAAAAATCTGGGGGTGAAGCTGGATCAAAATCTTACCTTGAAGGAGCATGTGAACGCAGTCGCTGGGGCATGCTTTCACACAATTGGTCTGTTAAGAAGAGTCTTCCCTTACCTTTCAGACAACTATAGAAAGACCCTAGTGCAGACTATGGTGATAAGTAAAATTGACTACTGCAATGGACTCCTTATACAAGCCAACGAGAGCGCTATTAATCGTCTCCAGGTAGTCCAAAATACAGCAGCAAGACTGGTCTTGAATGCCCCCCCAGAACCCCCTCCAAACCCCTGCTGCGAGAACAGCATTGGTTGCCAATACGACAACGCACCAAGTTCAAGATCTGTTGCATTGTTCACAAATGCCTGTTCGGGAAAGGCCCAACTATCTGTCCCAAAAGCTACCCCTCTATAAACCTGACAGAGCCTTACGGTCAAGCAACCAATTGCTACTCAAAACTCCTCTGGTAAAAAAAACCAGACAAGGTGGCAGAGCCTTTTCCCTGGTAGGGCCTAAACTCTGGAATAACCTTCCAATCGGCCTAAGACAAACCTCTAACCATTCCTCCTTCAGGAAGAAACTAAAAACCGTCTTATTCATGGAAGAATAAATAATCCAACATCAGTCGACAACCACAACTTCTGGTAACAACAGCCATTCTGGGGGCCTTCCCTCTGATCTTCCTCTGAACACGCTCGCATCTAAGCGCGGGGACACGCCGTTGTGCGTCACCATTGCGCTCTACAAGAATGCCTATTATTATTCCATCCTGCGAGCAAAGCGCGGAGATACCTCGTAAGGGGTCGATTCTTGCGCTATACAAGAATATAAAATAAATAAATAAATAAATAAATAAAAATATGAAGCTCCTTGGGGTGGTGTCATCCCGCAGGCCCCATCAGTACTGACATAAATTAAACTTTGACCAGCTCCGCACCTCCCTCTCATCAAGTAAGCCCTGCTGGCCAGACGAGCCTGACCTGATCAGTGATGTCTTTAACAACTGGCTAAAGCTTCCGCTGGATGCTATGGTCCCAGCCAAATGGACGAAGGGACGAAGTACCAAGTCTAACCCTTGGTACAATGGCATCCTTTCCACCATGCGTAAAGTGTGTAAACGGCTGGAACGGGAGAGGAGGCGAGATTTTGATAACACCCTGAAAGGCCACTACCAATCCGCCATAAAGAAATACCACAGGCTGTCCAGAAAGCACGGGCTTCCTACTTCTCGGAGGAGATCAGAAATAGTCAGAATCCCACCGAGAAGGTCTTCTCCATCATCACTAACCTGAAAAACGCAGGGGCACCGAAAGCACCCACAGTCAAGTCTAGTGAGCATTGCGAGGACCTAGTCACCTTTTTCATAATCAAGGTGGAAAACATCTACAAACCCTTCCCTTCGACGGTTCTGGGTAGTGATTTCTAGGATCCATTCCCCTCTGCCCATATATTAGCCACCTTCCCACCCATTACTGAAGAAGTACTTACTACACTCTGTAGGAAGGTTAAATCTTGTTCTCCTACTGTCCCTATGAAGCTGGTACATCTGAAGAGATTATTATCGGTTTTACTTACACCCCTGGGCCAGGTCATTAACCTGTCTCTTGCCAGGGCCATTGTCCCTAGGTCATGGAAGCAGGCCATTGTCATGCCACTTCTAGAGAAGCCCACGTTAAGACCCGACTAAATCAGAGAACTTCCGCCCAATCTCCTTGTTGCCTTGGATTTCTAAAATTACAGAAGCACATGTCAATTCAAACCTATCTAACTACCTGGAGGACAATTACATCCTGGACTCCTCTCAGTGTGGCTTCCGTTGTGGTCTTAGTACTCAATCAGCCCTCCTAGCTGTATCTGAACATCTGAGAGCAGCCTTGGATGAGGGGTAGTCCTACACTTTTTAATTTGTATGTTCAGCCGCTGGCCTTACTAGCCAACAGGAGAGGGTTGACGATTGTGTGATATATGATTATACCCAACTTGTAGTCACCCTCTCCAATGACTGCCAAAATGATGCAGCCAAGTTTCAAAGTGGCTTTGCGGATGTAGCAGAGTGGCTGACTGGCAATTGCCTACAGCTCAAGGCCAGCAAGACCGAGGCCCTGCTGGTCGAGAAAGATCATGAGCTGTGGAGCAGGCATTGGTGGCCCTCCTCCCTGGGACCCCCCTATTCCAAAAAAGGTGGTGAAAAATCTGGGCGTATGGGTTGACTCAGTGCCAAGCTTCCAAACTCAAACTAAGAATGAGGGGGCCACATGTCTTGGCATTCTGCGCAGTCCTAAACCCATGCTGGGTTTCTTTGACCATTCCATCCTGCAAACCATTGTGCAAACATCTGTTTTATCTAGACTGGATTACGCTACCGTGCTTTATCATGGGGTCAATAAGACCGAGATTTCAAGACTTCAGAGGGTCCAGAATGTCGCCGCGAGAATGCTTCTTGCCATGCCCAGTCGCAGCCCCACCTCTCGTACAATTCGGCGGCTACACTGACTGCCAGTTGAGAGGCTGGTGGAGTTTTAATCTCTCTGCTTTGCGTTTAAGATCTTGAAATCCCCCACCTCTGGTATATTATCTGGCCTGCTCTCGTTCTACACTCCCTTGCATCATCTGCGCTATGGTGGCAAACATTTGGTCTCTATAACACGTGTGAAGAGGGCCCGTGCTGGTGGTCGCTCATTCTGCGTTCTGGCTGCCAAGCTCTGGAATGATCTTCCATCTCACATTCGGAGCATGGATAACTATTTGACCTTCCAAAAAGCATTAAAGGCTCATCTGTCCCCGCATTAAGTTACCCTCTTTTGACCCACATGTCTTCCCTGGCCTTTCCTGTCTTTCCTCAGGAGGGATACTCGCTATTTAGGTTCTATTTTGCTCAGCGCCGCGATGCCCCGTTGCTGGGCAGCTGTGTGCTTTACAAGCTATCTTAACATAACAAGCTATCTTAACATAATATCAGTAATGTCATCAGTGATGTCACTGACCATGTCATGAATGATGTAATATGTGACGTCATCAGCAGTGCATTGCGGGGCGTGAGTTATAGTAAGTTCAACTAACTATAACAATGGAATTTCTATGGTTTTGTATGAGTGAAATGTCCAACTAACTATAACGTCCCTGAAACCTATGGTTTTTTCAGTGAATTTCAAATGTTTTTTAAATGCTAATTTCTAATAATAATTTTCATTAAACCTATGGTTTTTTCATTGATTTTAAATGATCATTCTATTCTCAACCTAGTGAAAACGGCTGATATCAGCAGTTTTCCAGCAATAGCTGCCGCAAAAAAAAATCGCCACAAATGAGAGCAACAACTGAAGGCAATAATATGCAGAGTAGGCGTTCCTGTGCAAAAATAACACAAAAACACCACTTCCCGAAAATTTCAACGAGCAGCCAAATCTCGGGTGCAAGCAAAAAACAGGCAATAAGCCGCATTAGCAGTAGGAATCTAACATTTGCCTTTTACTGGTGTATACCAGGGCGATTACCTACAGTGTGAAAGAGAGCCCAGCCTACAATCACATCTGAAGAACAACGCATGTCATAAAGTTACTGATCATGCAGCTGGACACCCATGAAGGCCACAACACCCACTGCTTCCAGCCTCTGGACGTCCCCCCGAACCACCCCCTCCCTATTACAACTGAGGCAGCGCAGAACAGGACAGCGGACCTTCCGAAAATGGCATGGTCCCTCAGCAGCACAATACTCGAATGTTGGCAGATGTGGCAACCAAGCATGTATGAAGGACGCAAGTCACCCATCAATAATAATACACAGAAAACCAAGTGTAGCAGTGATGTGCTGGACAGACCTCACTATGCAGAGAAGAAACCTCTCCATGTGTAAATATACTGCTGGTGCTTGTAAGGTTGTGGACAATAGACGCAACCATGTTACCTCAGGCAGTGGGCAAGATCTCCGTCATGTAGCTGTGTTATCTCCCCTGGAAGCGGAGTGGGCTGGTCCAACGTACGCCACTCTAGCATAGGAGTATGAATAAATAGGCCGGGGCTCTGGGCGTGGTTCACTTGGGTGAAGGCCAGCGCGTCTGCCAGATTGGCGACCCTCACTCTGCCACTTGGCTGCCGCCTCGACACAGGCCCCCTGCAAACCTAGCGCCAAAGCACCGCAGACTTGTGTCTGTACAGACTACTGCCTTCGATCTACACTGCGGACAGCAGGCCTCACAATTCAGATGGAGTGGCTATTGCAGATGACACAGTCCAGTACACAAGTGCAAGCTGTGTACACGCTTAGCGCCAAAGCTACCACTAACTCAGCCCATCACAGGTCAATGCCACATGGACTTATTAAGGCAGAATTCATTAGACAAAAGACATTGCTCCCAGTGCGGACCTCCTAGACCATGCATCATCGCAGGGTGCACACGTGCTGAGTGCTTCAGGTGCCACTAACTCACTGCACAATAAGTTATCGCCACATGGCCTTATTAAGGCAGAATTCAATAGACAAAAGACATTGCTCCTAGCGCAGCCCGCCCGGACCACGCATAATCGCAAGGTACGCACACGCTAAGTGCTTGAGGTGCCACTAACTCACTGCACCATAAGTCATCGCCATGTGGCCTAATTAAGGCAGAATTCAATAGACAAAAGACATTGCTTCCAGTGCGGCCCGCCCAGATCACGCATCATAGCAGGGTACGCACATGCTAAGTGCTTCAGGTGCCACTAACTCACTGCACCATAGGTCATCGCCATGTGGTCTTAAGAAGGCAGAATTCAATAGAGAAAAGACATTGCTCCCAGTGCGGCCCGCCCAGATCACGCATCATAGCAGGGTACGCACATGCTAAGTGCTTGAGGTGCCACTAACTCACTGCACCATAAATTATCGCCACATGGCCTTATTAAGGCAGAATTCAATAGACAAAAGACATTGCTCCCAGTGGTGCCAGCACAGCCCATGCATCATCGCAGGGTGCGCACACGCTGAGTGCTTCGGGTGCCATGTAGTCAGTGCACCATAAGTCATCGCCACGTAGACTTATTAAGGCAGAATTCAGTAGGCAAAAGACATTGCTCCCACTGCAGCCCGCCTGGGCCACGCATCATCACAGGGTGCGCACACACTGGTTGCTTAAGGTGCCACTAACTCAGTGCACCACTTATCATCGCTGGCTGCACACACGCTGAATTGCCAATACTGTGCATCTCAACTCAATGCCACATGGCTGTGGGCCCTTGCTGACTGGTGCCTCCTGCCTACACTGCGGTCTTCAGGGCTCACAATTAAAATTGAGTTTTCATTCATTAATTACAGAGTGCAGTAGGGAACTAACTACAATTTCCCTAAAACCTACATAATATCCTTTTAGTATCCTTGCTTCAAGAACATTTTTTATATCAATTACAGCATCATCGTAGGGTGCGTACACGCTGAGTGCTTCAGGAGACACTAACTCAATGCAGCACAACTCATGGACCGTTTATGATACACTATTTTGTTATTTTCAACTAAATTGATTACTGCATGCAGTTGATACCTTTGGTCATTGTTATGAAGTGAGAAATGTCTCTCTAATTGAAAAAGAAAAGATAGTTCCTAGAAATGTTGAACAAGTAATAGCTGATGAAGTCCAAGGGAGACAAACCCCGGCTCTAGTGTTTACATGGAATTGGTGAAGTATTTGTAGTATAAGTCAACGATCTATTGATATTTTACTAAATTTCTTAAGACAATATGGAAGAAAAACTGTGAAACAGAAGATTAAGATATTACAAGTACTGGATCCTTGCAAAGTGAGAAAGAATACATGGTTGCAAGGTCATTCTCTGGCTTGTCTTTCTAGGAAAGTGTGTCAAACTTGCTTTCATCATTTAAGAATGTTAGCAGTACATCATTCCGAAATGCGAAAGTTAGTTAGAAGATTATACTACATGAAAAGTCCTGCATTATGTCTAAATGAAATGTATACAGCTCTTTTGCATGGTTCAGTGTTGGATGTAAAAATACATTGTGATGATATAGAGTTACGTTTCTTTGCTGGTCAAGAGGAGTGTAGAGAACGTAAGAGTTTGATAATTGTAGGGGTTGAACAAGAGATAGAAGATAGTACTGATGTGAAGTTTGAAAAAGAAATAACAAAGTTTAATTTAGCTTCTGGAGAAAATCCCAACTATGTTTGTATTTGTTGTCAACGTACTCATTATAAAATTCAAACTAGGAATGTAGATGTGTTTTTAAAAAGTGAAAATGAAAACAATCATAAATGAAAAGAATTTGCTGCTTATCTGTTTGTGGAAGGTCGTTTTGAGTTAGGTACTGTACAATGTATTTGTAAATATTGTTACAATAAAATAGAAGAAAACAAAATGCCAGCTAGAGCTGTCCATAATGACTTAGAATTAGTAGCTATACCTTCTGAACTTAAAGATTTAAATGCATATGAGGCCATCCTTATACAATCTTTGCACCCTTTTCAGGCTTTTCCAAGAAATCGTTGTTAATTCTCGGAACCTAGTGGCATTAGCCATGCCGTATTTGGGCTGTATGGCTTAGAGCAAATAGGGTAGTGAATTCTATGCCAATATAAGGATATGATAAAATATACCTATATACGGGCATGAATCGGGAAAATTATACTAGGGGCCTAGATTTGATTACAACACCCACTCCACGATCTTAAGTTCAATTTAAGCTAACCTAATAAGCACTGAACATATCTAAAGCTAGTGTTTATAATCCCACCCCAAAATATAAGATATGCACTTCGAAATGGTTGTACATGAGAAAATATCGAGCATTTCTACAGTACACTTTGTAAGGAAGTGATGACATTCTAAGCATATAGGGGCCAGATGTAGGGGTCCAAATACCGGTCGGAAACGGCCAAAAATACCGATTTTCGGCCGTTTCCGACCGGTATTTGGACATTAGTATTTAGGGGTTTGAAAAACTTACAGATTCGGTAATTTTACCGAATCAGTAATTTTACCGAATTGGTAAAATTACAGAATCATTAAATTTACAGATTCTGTAAATTTTACAGATTTGGTAAAATTACCGATCGGTAAAAATACCGAATCTGTAATTTGCTAGGTAGGTAGCACTGTTAACAGTGCTACAGGCCATTCAGGATTCGGTATTTACCATGTAATACTATTACATGGTAAACAACGAATTCCTGTGTACATGCACATCTCTGCATGTACACCTGTGCCATGTGGCACACAGACGTGCCCTAAGGGCATGTATGTGTGTCACATGACACACAAGCCTGAAACAGGGGTGCAACAGGGTGTCAAAGTGACACCCTGTTCCCTCTGTCAATTCGGTAAATTTACCGATTCGGTAATTACCGAATCAGTATTTGCTATTGATTCCTATGGGCTTCAAGGCCCATAGGAATCAATGGCCAATACTGATTAGGTAATTACCGATTTGGTAAATACCGAATCTTACCGAATCAGTATTTTTTACAGATTTTTTACCTACATAGGTTTTACCGATTCTTAAATTCCGAATCAGTAAAATTCGGTATTTATGAATCGGTAAAACCTATTTACCTACATCTAGCCCATAGTATGGTATTTAAATATGCAAACTGAATAAATCATGAATTTACATTTATGAAAAATGGCTCTTAAATACAGAAAGAAAGGTCAAGACCATTTGATAACATAACATATCATTTCAATGGTTATATGAGGACAAGGCCAAATATTTTTTCTAGGCAGCTGTGTTCAAAAAATAAAAGAAAATTCTTGTTCTCTAAGAATAGTTCTACCTTGAGCAGATTAGTCTGTGCCAAAAAAGGTTAAATGTTTTGGAGAGAAAAATTCAAATGGTTGTGAAAAATAGAGTCTCAATGTTAGAATTCTTTGTTTTGAAAAATTGAAGGCCTAATTTCAGAGTTCAGGGAACGCTCTGTGCATGAATCAAAAGTTATTCTCGGTGTCAGGAGAAAACATTAGATCATCAAGGCTGGCAAAGAAATTGTCTACCCCAGTAGGTGAAAGAGGAACCACTTGATCAAGCAGATCAAATGTGCACAGATGAGAAGCATTGCAGTCAGCGCCAGGTGCCACATTAGCAGTGTTCAAATCTGATAGTATCTGTGTGTCGGTTTATTCTCGTATCTCACCCTCAGTTAGACTTACTGGTGAGACCTCAATGAATGCCGTCATCAGGATTGGTAGCCGTGGGGACAACCCGATGCATGAGCTGTTACAGGACCTAACAAGGCGTCGACATCCGATGGCAGGACTGATGGAAGTGTAAGACAGATATCCAACACGCATTCCTCTCCGCAAAGCAGGCATCGTAGAACAGGTAAGATGCAATCCTGCCAGATTAGTCTGAACGATAGAAATCAGGTTGTGTTCAGACCTTAAACGAGCCAAGCCAAGAATCTGAGAAATCCTTTCACGATACCTCATGGCAAGGAGGGCCCTTTCCATGTTAGTCTGGGTATCGTTGGTTGCTGGATTTGCCCTATCAGAGCAGAAGGAATACAAATAGAATTCCTGCTACGAGTCCCAAGATGAGAGGCAGGCCGCCGAACACAGAGTGCACGAAGTTTGGAAAAATCAGAGGACTGCTTCGAATGGAGTGAACAATCCCGAAAAAATCGTCTTAAATACATGTGCGATGCCAATGGTATCAGACATGTTTAAGATTTGACTTAACATTTCTGCGAAATGTACTGGGCAGTTTGTTGATAATAATGCATGTATCTCTGCAGATGTCCTCGCAACTTGCAGATCATACGTTTCTTTAGACGAGGTCAGTGGCACAGACTTTTGCAAAAGAATGGCTTTTATTCTGCTTAAAGTATCAATTCATATAGAAGAGATATTCAGTGAAGGCCATAATGCCATCCCACTGTCTGTCTTGTGAGTTGGATACAATACTTGCATACAACAAGTGACCATGGATGACACACTAATGAGATAAAGTTTTCCTGGCATCATGCCACAGCAGCTGTGAACATTCAACATAAACGTAACTGCCATTAGATAGTTGCCTGAAAATGGGCTCTATAACGGTGGAGGGAGTACCGTGCAGGTAGCAAGAGAGGTTATTTGCAGAACCGCCGCATGCTCCATGTAAATGAATACCTTTGCACAAAAGTGTACCACTTAGTGAGTTTTTGCAATTTTTTCCACTAGAAAATATCTCTTTTTCCTTGTTCCAACATTTGTGTGTGTAAGGTAAAGTCCATGTTGAGTTAATGTATTCTTTACCCAACCTTTCATACAGGCCCGCTGGCATATGCTGTAGACAATACTGAAATTGGAAAATCATCACTGGTATCATGATGGTGCAAAGAATTATCCATTCAATGACAGGCTTCTCAGAAACTGTCAATGGTAATCTTTCCAGTTTTTCAATGCTCAGCGCCGTATAGTCTGCTCCTCTTTGTGCCAAAGAGATTTGTTTATCTGTAAGGTTAAATACGCACAAACAATGACGTTGTGTTGATTAGACGCCATGGCATATAGCCTGAACAAAGATTTTGCAATGCCCAGCCTAACTGCATTATAGAACGTAATTGAGACTGGCCATGCTGTAACATTAGCAAGTCCTGTTCCATTATGTCAATTGCAGAGGATACAATGCTATCCAAAGAATATATTCTGGAGGACAGAGTCGTTAACCCATTGTCCACTACAGAGAGAGCTTTCTCTAAATAATACAATCAATTTCTCGTATTCTTTCTGCAGTTTCCATTTACGTTATTTTCCAAGCTTCGTTGTATGCAGCGTATATACCGGCATATATGAAATGTTTTTGCCGTGGTTTGCGAGGCCCCGTTAAGAAATCTCGCAAATCATTGCTTTCTTTAAGTAAAGATAAGTGTTGTTTGATTTCCGGAAGTGTGGATGCCTTTAGCTACTCAAGACATAGTTTGCCTAGACTATATGTCGTTACTATCGCTGGATGTTGTCTCTGGGAGTATCTTGGATCTGGCCTGTTCAGTTTTAACACCTGTGTTTTGTTCAGGAATCTATCATGACAGTTATTGGTGTCTGTAGGCCAGATTAACCATTTTTTCCAATCAGGATTAGTTCTGTTTTGTGTTAAAATATATGGTATGTCTACCTCCTTTTCTGTAGTTTGATTACTTTCAGAAGTGGGTTTAGGTAAAGGCGGTTTATTTAAATCTTTTATCTTAGCCAGGCCAAGACAAGAAGTTTAATGAACAGTATCGTTTAAAAACATTATTTGTTCTGGTATAATACAGGCTCTGAACAAGGCCTCTAAACCTTGTACCTGCCATTCTTTCGTGCCCCAGACAGCTTTTGTCTCAATGTTGTCTTTCCAAAAGTCAAAACCTAATGTAGACAGCTGAGCCTAACAGTTTGCCGAATAAATTTGTTAAGTGTTGGTCAACATTGTTTTCATTCCTGTCTTATTTACATTTTTGAAATAACACGTTTCTGGATTTGTAACATTAAACCCTGAGAAGTATGAAAACTTTTTATGAAATGTTTTTGAGCTGCCTTTTGGTGGCGTGGGGCAGTGTTCCCATTGATTATATGTAAAAACATTCCTAGGACTTGCAGATTTGTGCAAATAGTGGTGACCATAGTGATTAAAACAATACATTTGTTCATAGTATGATGACCCTTCTAAATAGTCATGTTCAGTAAATTTTGCAGACATTTCTAAATCTGACATCATATTATTAATAGTCTCAAAGGCCCAATCATCAGAAAATGTGCTGGGTGTTACAAAGTCACTTAACAAAACCTTGAACTGGTGCGGAATCTTTAGCAGCTCCACCGGGCCATAGATGTCATAAACAGTTCTATCCTATGCTATACCACCAGGTATAGGAACGGCTGTGATGTTCACTGACGACAGGTCTCTTTTTTGACCAAGTTGATTTTCTGACTTGCTGTGTCCATTGTACTGTATTTTCCATCTATCATTTCTCCCAAGCTTAAAACTAATATCAGCCAGAGTAGGAGAAAAAATACACCCAAACCAATCCAAAATTCAATGCATGGTGAAACCAGATATATTTTCTCCAGTTGATGAAACAGTTCTGTTGTTTTTTCTTTGAGAGTTTTCTTTGCTGGCCTTTCTTCAGGTTCAATGGGATCCTCAGAGAATGTATCAAAAGTGATAAAATAGCCAGAGGCAGTTCTGTCCATTGTTGGAATCGCATCAGGAATATTATTAATCTTTGGAGTTGCTTCTTCCTTTGTCATATTGGTATAGTCAGAGGCTACATCATTGTAGACTGGTGTTTCTTGACAAACTGTTATTTGGGTCTCAAGAGGTATGAGTTCCATGGCTTCATTGCATAATCCTTCTTTTCTTACTGCAGGCTTATCACACGTGAGAAGTCTTTCAGTCTGAACCCCTTGGATAGTAGCAAGATTTGGTCTTCTGATACATCTTGGGAGTCCACTGGGCCTACTATTCATTATCGGACACATGTTGTGGTTTGACCAGGTCGATGGACACAACTCGGTTCTCCTTTATACCAGCAAGGGGCGTTAGTACTATTGATCTTGTTCCTTGGATTGCTAAAACAGGTACTGCTTTTCTGTAAGAAGGCCTAAATTCCTTCTTCACTGCTATCTTTTCCCTGACTAGATCCCCAATCTTTGGAATCCAGACAGGTCTTGCTGGGACAGGTTGTTTTTCTTCAGTGGCTGTTGACTTTTGTGTTGTGTTACTCAGACTTCTTCTTGTTTCATTTAAGTCCTATAAAACAGCCAAGCGATCTTTGACATCAAGGGGTTTTTGTTCCACCACTGAAGTTTGACAATCAAGGTCTTTGAATATCATTCTAGTACAAAACAGTAATTCATAAGGAGTGATTCCCCCCAGGGAATTTCTTGGCAGATTGTTAAGACTACGTTGGACACTTATTAAATGTTTGACCCACCCATCACCCGAACCTATTACCTTGGCTCTTATGGATTGCTTTATGTCACGTTTTTTTCTTTCCACTACCGCATTACCCTCAGGATGGAAGGTACTAGAATACCGCAATTCAGCGCCCAAGCTAACCATAGCCTCCTTGTAAGCTCGAGAGCTAAATGCAGGACCCTGGTCAGAATGTAGCGTGCCGATTGCGTATGTGCCGATAAAGACTCGCAAATCCTTTATAACAGTTTCGCCCATAAGCCGAGCGCTGGGGCCATAACCAAATAAATCTTGTTCAGGAATCCACTGCGACCATAATATATTTATAGTTGCCATCCCTTGTTAACGGACCACAGTGGTCTAGGTAAACACACGCAAGTGGTTTATCTGAAATCAGAAGAGGCGTCTGTGAAGGACTTTTCACTGAAGAAAGTTTTATTTTCTTGAAGATTTCACATTCTAGAACATAGTTTCTAGTTTGTTTCCTCATGCACGGCCACTAGTATCTCTGTTTTAATAATGACACTGTGGCGGAAACTCCCGCGTGTGTAGATTTGAGCCCTTCATGTGCTGCTACAATTAGTCCTAACCTATGTTCCATGTTTGGGATTGCCCTATCCCCCACTCCAGGGATTTGAGCAAAAGAAAAATTATTTGCATCAGTTATATATGAGTACTTTACTGGAAAGCCTTTCGGGAGTGTCTTACCACTGTCTTTGATTGAAGCAGTGACAGCTTGCATTATATCGCTGTCTATTTTCGTTTTTGAATGGGTGATTGCAGCTACGGAAGCTGTTTGCACAGCTGCCTTTGCGGCATCATCAGCCAATGAATTCCCTGCAACGTGAACAGCATCACGCTGATGACTCAGTGTATGGATCACGTGAGTCTTTTGTAGTGCTTTCTGTAAAATAAATACCTGTTCCCAAAGCATTTTAAGCTTGATTGTACCACCTTTAGCGTCTTTGAAGCCATTCTGAACCCAGTTCTGCAAGTATTTATTGTAAGATTGTACGCAGTAATAAGAATCGTACACTATGAGTGTGGGGAATTCACGATCGGTATTTTCAAGCGCCATCTTAAAAGCCTGTAGTTCAGCTGGCTGAGCTGTACAGTCTCCGAGTGATTGAGTTTTTGTGACCATAGGTCTGAATTTGCCTTCGCGCTAGCGACCTTTAACAATCACGCACGCAGCACTATAGGCTTGTTTACCCCCAATTGTGGGTTGTGCTGATCCGTCTGTATATATTATACATCCGTAATGTTCAAGAGGCAGAATTTCGGTCGGCAGAGGATATTTGTGTTCGTATTGGAGAAATTCTTGTGTTTTCAAGCTGGGGTCAAAAACGTATTCAACGTCTGTAGCAGCAAGAGAGTTAACCCATTGTATCCATCTCGGATGCAAAGCTTTAGCATTTGGGATGCTTGCTTTTGTCACTGCCTCTAGGGAAGGTACAGGTGTACCGATCATTATGCGTTTACCCTGTGCTATAGCTCTCTCTTTGGCTACTGCAGTTTGAATCGCTGTCAGAATTTTTTCAGTAGAAGTGAACTACATTTCAGCTTGTGTGTACACTCAGGCGGTCCAGAAGAATAGGGCATCGTTTCTGGCAGTGAAAAAAGAACTGAGGGAGGAGGGCATCCAGTACTCCTTGCTCTTCCCGGCCAAGCTGCGGATAATCCTGGATGAGACCACTCACTTTTTTCAGACCCCGGATGAAGCGTGGCAGTGGCTGGAATCGTACAGAGCTGGGACGGATAGGTCTCACAAAAGTAGGCGAGATCGGCCTAAACCACCTCAGGTCCGGCAATCACAAAGGATCCGATCCTGCAATAGGCGTCAGCGGGAGAAACGAGAGGCCCAAATGGCTGCGGACGAGAGAGAGGCGCTTGCAGCGACAGCGGCCATTACGAGATCGCAGCCGGAGAGTGAACTGGCAGAGACGGACTCTGGCGACGAAGGCGGCAGGACCGGAGAGGAACTTTCAGAGGTGGAGAGTTCGAAGGGGCCGGTGGTCACCCCCCAGACATCCAACGGTATTTTTCATGGCTGATTCTTCATTGGGACTTGGACACAGTTCTTGGTAGGGTGGTATCCTGTTGGAGCTGGGTGGGTCGCCGGGTAGGGTGCCGCGTTGGCATGACGGGATGGAGAGCGCGGGGCGCGGGCTCCGCTTGCAGGGGGTCGGCGATAACTCACCCCCCCAGGTCCCTTAAGGCCTTCTGTGGTGGCGACCACAGATTAGTCGGATGTGTGTTTGGTTTGAGGTTTGGATTGGGGCTGACACTGGGTTTGTGGGCTCTGTCCTGGGGAGTGGGGTTCGAGGTGTTTTCTTTTCTAAAGTTTGTTCTGGGAGGGGCAACTGCTATGGTGTGGGTATTGACTGGCTACGTTTGAATTGGATTGCTCACTGCTGGTATGGGGATTGTGAGAAGTTGGCCTGGTATATAATGCTCACTAATTCTAGTGATCACTTTGTACCATGCCAAGCAACCCTTATGATGATGGTTGTAATTCAACCTTGTAGACCAGTTATCCTAGTGGTAACGTGGACAAAGCAGTCTTAGGCTAAACTCTGAAAGGCATGTGAAGCCAGCTGTTATACCATACACAACCCCCTTGAATACCAAATGAAAGGGACACCACACAGATATATATTGAAAATATATATTGATTTATTAACTATTAAAATCCCCTGGACTCTTTATGAGCACAGGAGCACAAGCGTAAAATCACAAGACAGTTTAAAATACACAAAAGTTGCACAATATGGATGAGCCCTAGGGGCCACCTAAACCATATACTAAGAAAGTGGTATAAGAGATACCTAAAGGAAAGTGAAGAGGCCTAGGGCCTTGGGAATCGCTGGAGCTATTCGAGACTGGAGTTAACTAAGTCGGGAAAGGCCCACGGGACTCGGGTGCAGTGTTCAAAGTGCACGCACTTCTCAATACAAAGTCTATGGTGCGTAAAAAGCACAAAGTTAGAAAGTTAGGAACCTTCCGAGTGACCTACGGAGCTGAAACTTAAAACACAGGCCCTTGGGATGTGTACTAGTGCAGGAGCACCGGCGGAGCTGAGTTACCTCACCCACAGGAAGCGGGTGCACAGGGTCGAAGATGTGTCGGGTTTCGTCACGCTGGTCGATGGTGCTTGGAGCTGAAGATGCTGCAGGCGGCTCGATGAGAAGAGTTCCGGTGGATCCAAGGGTGGATCTGAAGAGTTGAAGACCTGAAAGCAGAGGGGACAGTGTTCAAAGTCACTAGCCAGTGACTACCGTGGAACCAGAGTGGAACCAGGCGATGTCGGGTGCAAACAGGCGTTGTCGGGTAGCTTCTTTCTGCAGCCACGTGGATACCCGGGGTCGAGGACGTCCAGGAGTCGGTCTCGAGCTGTCCCACGTAGGCTTCTCGCTGTTGGCGGTGTCGGCGACCTGATCGGAGCAAACAGGCCTTGGCAAATGCAAGCCACGCAGGAGTTGAAAGATGCTGTTCACTCGGACCAGCAAGGTCAGAGCGAGTGCTCCTTTTCACAGGAGCTTGGGTAGGTCTGGAGCAACCAGACCTGCTGTTTAAATCTTCGGGTTCGTCGCCAAGATGGCCGCTGGCCGCGTGGCTAGTGGCCGGGATGGCGCGTCGAGTGGCACAATGCAAAAGGGCCCCACGCAGATCGTGGAGATGCTGGAGGGCTGATCTTCGGTGCAAGGGCTGCTCGGTGGTGGGGGTTCTCAATCCCCAAAGCACAACATCGAGGATGCCTCAGAAGCTGCGCAGTCAGCTTTTCGAGTGTCTTTCAAGAGGTCCGGTCCCACGTCACTCGGTGCCTCCACGGGTCCCTTCTTCGCAGGGACTGTGGATCGGGCTCTGAGAGGTCTGGGAGTCTGGTTCTTGTCGGGCTCTGGGCTCGGTCTCCGGCGGGAGGCGGCGGCAAAGCAGACGTCGAGTTGCTGGTTGGTACCTGTGTTCACAGGGTGGTCACTCCTTGGCCACAAGGGAGATTCTTCTTCAGTCTTCTGTGCAGCAGAATGTCGAAGTCCAGTCTTCTTCTTAGTTTTAAGTTGATTTCGGGATGATCTGCTGTGCAATGGCACTGCTCCCTCTCTTATTCCCATCTGAGGGGTGGATCTCCTGCTAGGTCCCTCCCCTATGGGTGGGACCAGGAAGGGGGGTGGTTACACCCCCTCTCCTTTGTCCAGCTCCTCGCCAGGACTGGGGCTGGAAAGCCCCAGAACCGGTTTGGGCTGGCTTATGCACAGGGACACCTTGTGTGCCCCAGGCATGTCTCAATCTATTCAGCCCTGTCCTACCCAATACACAAAACCCTGTCTGGGGTGGTGCTCGCACCTCCCCAGGCAGGAAACCCTTTGTCCAGGCCCTCCTCGCTGGAAGGACTCCCAGCAGCAGGAGGTCAGACATGTGTCTGTGGTGGCAGCATCCATTTTGTGATGCTGAGGCTCTGTTTAACTTTAACCAGGGTTAAGGCTACACACATGTCGTGTCCCTCTAGAAGGGTGGAATGCTATCCCCGTCGCCAGAACTGGCGAGGGGATAGTATTCCAATTCGTATGACACCTTACTCGACATGTTTTGATAAAGCCAAACCAAAGATAGCATTTAACCGCGAGGATTAAAATGCACTTAAGAGTATATGGTATGGCAATATCCCGGAACAGCTTAGGGAGTGGTTCCCGACAGCTGCAGACAGGCTCAGCTCATGCTAGAGCACCATCTCACATATTTCCAAGCACTCTGCCTCCAGGATTGATGAGGCCTTCCATAGGAGTGGCTGATAGGAACACATGTGTCCAGTTTAGGGTTAGGCACAGGCATACTGTACCTAAGTAAGAGGTGATTACACCAACTTACCCTAGCTGAGTGATCAGCCAGTTGTGTCAAATATGGAGGCCAGGCCAGGGGTGGCACAATACATGCTGCAGCCCCTGGTAGGCCTTGGCTACACCTATGCCCTGGGTACCTATGGTACACTGTTACAGGGGCCTATAAGGTGAACCAATTCCAATTGTGTTATGCACCTAAGGTACATGGAGTCCATTTTAAGGAGAGAGCAATCAGCCTGGGGCCCTGAATAGCAGGATCCCAGGCCAACTAAGTCAACAACCAGCTAAACACCAGGCAAAAAGTTTGGGGGTAACCATAGTCAGATATCCACCTTCCTACATAACCCCCCCCAAACGAAAGGAGATAAGGCTATCCTTGACCAGGTAAGCCTATATTGCCTAAGTGGCCATATAAGGAAGTACCAGCTCTGGCTTGGTAACCCCCTGTCTCATGGTCCACTAAGCAATCCCTCACCCTAAGGGTATCGGAGGGTCTCCACCATAGGGAATCTCTACCTGTGGTGTGTCTTTGCAAAGTCAAAGGCTGGTGTTGAGATGGAGTACTGAAGTGAGTTTCCTCTGTAGGGCTCAGCTTCCTCCAATCACTCTCCACCATGTGTGCCTTTCTTTCTCTGACTGAGTTGCACTGTGCTCTCAGGGTCAACCTCTGGCTACCTAAAGCTGGAGGCTGGGTCCCTCTGTTTGGCTTACTGGAGGGACAGGTCAGGTTTGGGCCCTTAGGGTCCCATGTTTGGCTGTGCCCAACAATATCCATCTGGGGGAGGTCCCTAACTACTTTTAAGGGGGATCCCTCAGGAGTTTTTAAAGCTTGCACCTCACTAGGGCTACTAGTTTCGGTGCCCCTAATCTGCTGATGGGGGTGCTTTATTTGACAGGGGGCCCTTTGGGTCTCACTGTCCTTCTTGTCCTCTGCAGCCCTGGGCTGAGTAAGGCAAGGTAGAGAGGGGCAGGTTACCTGCTCCAGACTGGGTCCCTCCTGAGAAGGGTCCACTGCCATCAGAGGCTCTGTCAGGCCAGGCCTAACAACCTCTGGGACAGTTCCTTCATCAGGGGTAAGATCAGTTCCCTGAGGAGGCTGATCCTTTCCTAAAGTCTGGTGGGAGGGAGATTTCTCTTCCTCCTCAATGCTCTCTGTTTGGGTGGAGTGATCCATCATTTCAGGCTTCACTACCCATGTATCAGTTTGAGTTTGGGCTGTGGCCATCACAGCCCCACCAACCTTTTCAGGAGGAGACTCAGTTTGGGTATGGGCTGTTACTAGTACAGCCCTGCTACTCTTTTCAGGAGGGAGGTTATCTAAAGATGGGGCTGAGGTTTGCTCAGCCCTCCCAACCTTTTCAGGAAGGACATCTTGAATTGGGGCGGTAGCCATTACAGCCCCACTAACCTTTCCATGGAGATTTACCATTCTAGAATGGGTTTGCTGTTCAACCTCAGCCCAGGCTGAGATTTCCAAATCATTACCCAGTAGGCAATCTACAGGCAAGTTTGCTGACACTGCCACTCTCTTTGGGCCAGTGACACCTCCCCAGCTAAGATTGACTACTGCCATGGGATGATTGGTTTCTATGCCATCAATGTTTGTCACCTGATATCTGGCATCAGGTAAAAGTTGCCTTGAGGGGACTAGACATTCAGCCACCATGGTGATGCTAGCCCCTGTGTCTCTGAAGGCCTCAACTTTCAAACCATTGATGAGGGGCTCCTGTCTATACTTGCTCAAAGTGTTTGGGCAAGCTGTGAAATTGGCAAACCCCATGCCAGTCTCATAGACAAGAGTATCTGAGTTAGGGGACCTGGATAGGCCAGAGTCCACCTGTCCTCCAAAAGTAAACCCACCCAAATTCTTGGGGGTGCTCCCACCACCTGGGGGACCACTGCTAACAGTGACAGGAGGTGTTGGAGCCTTACCTGGAGGTATATTCTCCTTATTGCCATTCTTGGGACAACAGCTATCTGTTTTGTAATGCCCCACCTGTTTACAGGTATGACAATAAGGCTTTTTCTGGGATGTAGAAGTGTCTTGGGACCCACCCCCATTCTTGGAGTTTTGGGGCCCTGGGGAAGTCTTTTCCTTACTTTTATCCCCACCCTTCTCTTGAGGCTTGGTAGTCTCTTTCTTTTGGTCACCACCCTGGTTCTTAGGCCTGATCCTGGTTCTGACCCATTTGTCTGCCCTCCTACCCAATTCTTGTGGGGAGGTCAGATCAGAGTCAACCAGGTGCTGATGTAGAAGCTGATTTTGACAATTACTTAAGATTTGCTCTCTCATAATTAAATTATACAATCCTGTATAGTCAGTAACCTTACTTCCCAGCAACCAGCCCTCCAGAGCCTTAGTGGCACATTCAACAAATTCAGACCAGTCCTGAGTCTGTGTCTTCTGGGTATCTCTGAACATTAACCTGTACTGTTCAGTGGTTAAGCCTAACCCATCAATCAGAGCACTCTTCAGGACCATGTAGTTTCTAGAATCCTCATCACTAACTGTGAGGAGTCTGTCTCTGCCTCTGCCTTCAAAGGAGAGCCACAAGATTGCTGCCCACTGCTCCTGAGGGATCTGCTGTACCATGCAGGCTCTCTCAAGTGCAGTCATCCATTTGTGGATATCATCCCCAGCTTTGTAGGGGGGCACAATCTTACTCAGGTTTCTTGTATCAAAGGACCTGTCTTTATCCTTCTGGATATTGCTGCCACCAGTGGATCCTAATCCACTCTCTCTAGGCTGTCTTGCTCTAGCAAGTTTCTCCTTGGCCAGGGCAACCTCTAACTCTTGCCTCTGGATCCTAAGCTCAGCCTCTCTCATCTTGGCCTCATGTTCCCTTCTCTGAGGGCTAGTCATCTCCTTTCTGGAGTGACCATGAGAGCCTCTAGAGACATGGGAGGTATTGGATTCACCTGAGTGATGCCTCCTCCTCCTATGGCCCTGGTTAAGTCCACCTGGGGGTCTGAATGGGTTGTTACCTGATTCATTCCCAAGTTGACTTAAGTTAGCCTGGTTCAGTCTACTGACCAGCACCTGACTATCTCTGTCATCATCTGACTCACTGCTTTCCACCTCCTCCTCCTCTTCTTCTTCCTCTACATCTACCTGAGTAGCTCCAGTGGTGGAGGCTTCCTCATCTACCAGGATGATAGGGGCAGGGGTGTCTACAGTGTCATCCTCTGAAGGATGGCCTCCTTCAGCATCCCCTGTGGGGTTTGCTTTAGAGGTCTTTAGAGCCTCAGACTGATCCAAGAGCTCTCTTAGGTGGTCTGTAGTAGGGGAAGGCCCTGTCTTCAGACCCCTTAAGACACAAAGCTGTCTTAATTCCTTAAAGGGAAAAATAGCAAACTGGGATGGTGCCCTTGGAGGGTCACTCTCAACAGGAGTAAGTCCACTGGACCCCTCTGTTCCAGACATTGCTCTAGTGTGGGTGGATGTGTTGCAATCTACCTACACTGGTGTTTACCTACTAAACCTATCTAGTAGTTGTAGCTAGGGTGTGCTACTCCCTTTGCTCTACAACAACTAAGTTCAGTAGAACTTAAGTATACTAGTCTTGTTTTATATGTACCTAGCAGGTACCTGTATGATCTTTCAAATGATAATCTCAAAGATTGTAATGGTAAAACAACAGCAAGCTCAGATCCCAATCCGCTGCTCACCAATGTGAGAAGTTGGCCTGGTATATAATGCTCACTAATTCTAGTGATCACTTTGTACCATGCCAAGCAACCCTTATGATGATGGTTGTAATTCAACCTTGTAGACCAGTTATCCTAGTGGTAACGTGGACAAAGCAGTCTTAGGCTAAACTCTGAAAGGCATGTGAAGCCAGCTGTTATACCATACACAACCCCCTTGAATACCAAATGAAAGGGACACCACACAGATATATATTGAAAATATATATTGATTTATTAACTATTAAAATCCCCT
The DNA here is from genome assembly GCF_964263255.1 of Lissotriton vulgaris. Classification (NCBI taxonomy): domain Eukaryota; kingdom Metazoa; phylum Chordata; class Amphibia; order Caudata; family Salamandridae; genus Lissotriton; species Lissotriton vulgaris. Next base: position 84,397 of record NW_028254688.1, on the reverse strand, counting down.
GGACTCTTTATGAGCACAGGAGCACAAGCGTAAAATCACAAGACAGTTTAAAATACACAAAAGTTGCACAATATGGATGAGCCCTAGGGGCCACCTAAACCATATACTAAGAAAGTGGTATAAGAGATACCTAAAGGAAAGTGAAGAGGCCTAGGGCCTTGGGAATCGCTGGAGCTATTCGAGACTGGAGTTAACTAAGTCGGGAAAGGCCCACGGGACTCGGGTGCAGTGTTCAAAGTGCACGCACTTCTCAATACAAAGTCTATGGTGCGTAAAAAGCACAAAGTTAGAAAGTTAGGAACCTTCCGAGTGACCTACGGAGCTGAAACTTAAAACACAGGCCCTTGGGATGTGTACCAGTGCAGGAGCACCGGCGGAGCTGAGTTACCTCACCCACAGGAAGCGGGTGCACAGGGTCGAAGATGTGTCGGGTTTCGTCACGCTGGTCGATGGTGCTTGGAGCTGAAGATGCTGCAGGCGGCTCGATGAGAAGAGTTCCGGTGGATCCAAGGGTGGATCTGAAGAGTTGAAGACCTGAAAGCAGAGGGGACAGTGTTCAAAGTCACTAGCCAGTGACTACCGTGGAACCAGAGTGGAACCAGGCGATGTCGGGTGCAAACAGGCGTTGTCGGGTAGCTTCTTTCTGCAGCCACGTGGATACCCGGGGTCGAGGACGTCCAGGAGTCGGTCACGAGCTGTCCCACGTAGGCTTCTCGCTGTTGGCGGTGTCGGCGACCTGATCGGAGCAAACAGGCCTTGGCAAATGCAAGCCACGCAGGAGTTGAAAGATGCTGTTCACTCGGACCAGCAAGGTCAGAGCGAGTGCTCCTTTTCACAGGAGCTTGGGTAGGTCTGGAGCAATGTTACCTAACTTAAAATGCCTGACGTGGAATGTCCGAGGGCTGCGAACTATGGTCAAGCGCCACAAAGTACATGCGTATCTGGTGAGGAGGGGGGTTCAGGTTGCCATGTTGCAGGAGACTCATTTAACGGAAAAGGAATGTACCGCATTACAGAAGAGGTGGCGTGGTCAGGTATTTGGCACCACTTACTCAGTGTTTGCTAGAGGGGTACTGATATGGGTGAGGGCGGGGATACCGTTTCAGGTACTGAATCAATTGGTGGATCCTGAGGGCAGATATGTGGCGGTGGAGGGGAGGTTATATGGTCAGGATGTGGTTCTCTGCTGTGTGTATGCTCCAAATGTTGATCAGGCCCGATTTTTTGATGGTTTATCCGGGTCCTTGGCCTCCTTCCTAGCGGGCCCGGTGATACTGGGGAGGGACTTTAATTCGATCACGGATGTGGTCTTAGACAGATCTCACCCTCCCCTTGTTGACTCCCCAGTACGTAAGTTGGCCATCATAGGAAGGATTGGCAGGATAGGTGGGGGCTGCTGGATGTATGGCGGGAACAACACAGGGATGCTAGGGACTACTCCTTTTTCTCAGCACTCCATGCTCTACATGAAAGAATTGACTCGGTGCTGTGTGGCGGGTCCCTGGCCCCACTGATCTCTCACACGGAGTATTTGGCCAGAACCATCTCGGATCACAATCCTTTGCTGGTGCATGTCCAATGGCAGCGGGAGCGTTCCGCGATTCCAACATGGCGGCTCCGGCCCGACACGCTGGAGGATTCAGTGTTCAGTGAGGCGGTCCAGCAGGGCATCGATCAGTACTTCAGTGAGAATGAGGGTACAGCTACGTGTAGGTCTACTGAATGGGACGCGATGAAAGTGGTGGTGAGAGGTGTGTGCCTGGGTAGGTTTTCGAATGCTCGAATGTCAGTGCTGAATGCACTTGCCAGCGTGGAGGAGAAACTGAAGGACCTGGAGCGGCGCAGGCCGGCCCGACCGGACTTGCAGGCCCGGTTGCTGGAGGCAAAGGAGGTGGTAGCCACCGAAACGGAACGGTTACAGAGCTATGACTACAGACAATACGCCATTAGAGCGCATGCTGACAGGGATAAGGTGATAAAAGTGGACAATGCCTCTGACACCATAGATCTCACAAATTATTTTAAGTCAATGTCCTATTTATTGACAATGAACGCTTAAATACTTTAAGCACCTTAATTTTCACTTTTTTTCAAATAGGTACACATTGGGTGTAAACATTTCATTTTGATTATCTCCTTATATCATGTAGCACATTCGACAAATATTTACAACAACTAATAACTTGCTGACTTAAAGAATAAATCAACGTGAAACAAATAACCAATACATAGTGATTGAAATTAATAGATTCATATATCGACAATACACAGTGATAATCTTTTCTCCCGGTTTCTGGATGAGCTTAGTGTTGCCATTGGTTGGTTCACCGGCCCTGTGTCTCAGCGCTCCTTTATATGTACTACTGTGCACCAGAAAACACTTAAAAGCACTGCTATTTTGTCCTACTACCTTGATTCAATCACTAAAACATGCCCCTTATAACTTTCCCTTAGGTGTAATACGATGTCCCACAGCACCTACAGCGAGCCCTGATGAAGACCTGATTAAATAATTCTTCCTGTCAAGAATCTAATAGGTCGAAACGCGTAGGCTCATCCTCAGAGCCAGGAGAAATTAATGCCCTATGATCCAGTCAAAATAATTTGGACATACCGTGAGAGATGTATCTCACAACAAGGCATATAATCCCCCACTAAATAAGTGACTTTCCCTGGCTATATGCAGGACAATTAAACACTCCTTTGAGGGTAAAACTGATAACATACCCCTAGGATACCCACGAAATTTTTGTCAGACCGACAGTAGGACCTTGTTATTAATTTTATCACTGTGTATTGTCGATATATGAATCTATTAATTTCAATCACTATGTATTGGTTATTTGTTTCACGTTGATTTATTCTTTAAGTCAGCAAGTTATTAGTTGTTGTAAATATTTGTCGAATGTGCTACATGATATAAGGAGATAATCAAAATGAAATGTTTACACCCAATGTGTACCTATTTGAAAAAAAGTGCAAATTAAGGTGCTTAAAGTATTTAAGCGTTCATTGTCAATAAATAGGACATTGACTTAAAATAATTTGTGAGATCTATGGTGTCAGAGGCATTGTCCACTTTTATCATATTTACTTTGATTCCAGCCTCTGATGACCTTAACAGAATCAATCCCCTGTGATTTTTGTTAAAGACAGGGATAAGGTGGGCACGCTCCTGGCCAGACTTGCTAATCCTGAACTTAGGGGCTGCCCGGTCCTTAGCATCAACAACGCACTGGGGGAAACGGTATATTCCCAGTCGGCGGTGCTGGAGTGCTTTAGGGCGTATTATGCGGAGCTGTATGAGAGTCAGTTGGGAGTGGAGGCCCACGAAATCGCGGCGTACCTGGAGACAAGGCAGCTTCCGGTCCTTGACGATGACGATGCAAAAGATATAGGCGGGCCGATCACGCTGGCCGAGATCAGGACGGCCATTAAGCACATGGCGCGGAATAAAACGCCCGGGGTGGATGGTTTACCGATAGAGTTCTACCAGAAGTTTGTAGATAGTTTGGCACCCAGACTGCTGGTGGTGTACACAGAGGCTTACAGGTCGGGGGGTTTGCCCGGATCCATGAGGGAAGCACTGATAGTGCCGTTGCTAAAACCCGGCAGGGATGCAACGGATGTGAGGTCCTATCGACCATTGTCCATGCTGACGGTGGACTACAAGATATTGAGCCGGATCTTGGCCACCAGGTTGGCCCCACATATGACTGGCCTGGTACATAGGGATCAGGCGGGGTTTATCCCCACGAGGAGCACGGCATTAAATATTCGTCGCCTGGTTGGGATATTGGATGGTGCAATGGATGCGGACGGTGCCCAGGCGGTGTTGTCGGTAGACATTGAGAAGGCTTTCGATAGTTTGGAATGGGTCTATCTGGATGGAGTGCTAGCGAGGTTTGGTATTGGTGAAGGGTTCCGCAGGTGGACGAAGGTGCTGTATTCTTCGGCAACGGCGCGAGTACGCCTAGGCAGTTTGGTGTCCGCGGCTTATCCGGTCGGTAGGGGTACGCGACAGGGGTGCTCCCTTTCCCCCCTTCTGTTCGCACTAGCGATGGAACCCTTGGCGGTGCATGCCAGGTCGGGAGACGGATATGCGGGGATTGCAAGTGGTGGGCAGTTGCACCACATCTCGCTGTATGCGGATGATCTGCTGCTTTATATGGAGGACACGGAACGGGCGTTGGAAGGGGCAATGGAAATGCTGTCGGAGTTTGGCCGGTTGTCGGGCCTCAGGGTTAACTGGACGAAGACCTGTGTTTTTCCGCTTCGAGCGGATTCACCCTGCCCCGCACGTGACTTGGGGGTGGTCTGGGAGCCATCTTGCTTTACTTATTTAGGAGTCTGCATCTACCACGCGACCACGGACCTATTGGAGGGCAATATTGGACGGTGCGTACGGGCGCTGAGAGGTAGTATGTCCTTTTGGGCAACCCTTCCCCTGACGGTGTTGGGTAGGATTGCTCTTTTGAAAATGGTGGCGCTTCCCCGGCTCCTGTATTATTTCCGGACGCTGCCCATTTGGATTCCTCAGAGGATCTTTAGGGACCTGAGGACGATGGTTATCGGTTTCCTGTGGGGGCATGGCCGGCGTAGAGTGGCACTGAACACGTTGCTACGCCCTAAGATTGAGGGGGGGATGGCCGTCCCCGACTTTGAGCTGTACTACTTGGCGGCGCAGCTTCAGGTTCTTACACAGCATGTGGCCAGGGTGTTCAGGGGGCCGGAGTGCGATCGAGAGTTGGGGATACAGCGCCATGTACTGGCCTATATCGTTATGCAGCAGAAACTGGAGTTGCGAGGCCTCACTATGGAGGAGCGGACGCTCAGGTTATGCTGGCAGAGGAGTCTGAGGAGGGCGAAGGCGACTCGACCGTATGCACTGGAGATACCGATCGGCATCTTGACAGCTCTACCACATGGGGGCGATTGGTCCCCGCTGTCGGAATGGGAGGAGTCGGGACTGCAAGTAGTAGGGGACCTTTATGTAGATGGGACCTTGGTGCCCTTCGGGGTACTACAGGAACAGTTCGGGTTACCAGAGGGGGGCTTCCTCTTGCATGCGGCGGTGGTGGCGGCCATTCAGAAACATTGGAGGGGGGCTCATCGAACCAGACACGACCATGGCTTGCCAGTACGTAGTAATGGCAGCAGGCACCTTTAAGGCGGTGACCTGCTTTCATAATAGGATGCTGAACGAGGGATTGGAACCGCTCCTAGGGCTCAAGGCGAAATGGGGGGCGAGCATAGGTAGGCCCATTCCGGACACGGTGTGGAGCCATATACTGCAGCGTACGTGGAAGGGCACGAGGAACGCGCGCTTCCAGCAGGTGCACTTCTTTGTATTACATAGGGCCTACTTGACTCCAGAGAATATCAGACGGTACTTCCAGGTGCAGGACGCATGGTGCCCGAGGTGCTTGACGCCGGAGGCGGATATGGATCACCTGTTCTGGGGCTGTCCGAACTTGGAGGCTTACTGGGCGGAGGTAGGGGAACTTCTTAATGCAGTGACCGACAGGGAGGTGGAGTTTGATATGGCGGCGTGTCTGTTGCTCTGGTTCCCACACACCAAACACACTAAGGTGACAAGCAAGTTTATCGATCTGGGTTTGATACTAGCGCAGAGAGAGATTACCTGGCATTGGAAATCCAAGGGAGGACCGTCTGTGAGGAGGTGGATGAATGACTTGCTGAGGTGGTCCGAGTGCGAGAGTGTGCTTCGAATGAAGCAGGCTGTCAAGCTTGATAATGAGAAGGCCTTAGACTCAGCGCGTGCATGGGAATTGATAGTGCAGGCCTTGCGTGATTCATTAGTGGAGGATGAGGACTGAATGGTTGGGACTTGAGGACGCCGCGAGGCATACGAGTACAGAGATATCATTGATTCTGTAGCGGGACCCATACAAGAGTCAGGAACATCACACACCATTAGCGGTTGCTGGGGAGGGGGTACTAGGGGGTTGTTTAGAGGCTGTTCAGGGGTGGGCTAGGAGCCGGGAGGCAGATCAGCTACGGCCGGGGTTGATGACTGGACCTGTGGGGCGTGGGTGGATAGCGGGAAGCGGCAGGGGAGCACGGGACGGACTTGATGAGGCCTCACAGGGTACGGGGAAAGGAACAGCAGCGGCTATGTAGCACTGGAATGCAAGCATAGGATGGCTGATGTTGGGGATAGGTTATGGTTGGGGGGCTAAAATGCAGATACGTAAAAAGTTTTCGACCATTGTCCCACAGGGACGCTCACCATGATGTCTTACTACTAATTGGGACGCTGTGCCGCCCGGCCTCCGGGATGCAGGCTGAATGGCTGTGTACGATATACGCTCTTATGATTGATGCGGGGGGACACCATGAGTGGACTGGTTGAGCAATTGTAAGCTATGGTTTCTAATTCTGCAATAAAAACAATTTAAAAAAAAAAAAAAAAAAGAGGAAGTGACTAAAGCATTCCTCAAAATCTGTGCTGAGTACTGCCTTCGATGCACACTACCTATAGCAGGGCTCACAATTCACATGGAGTCAAGATTGCAGATAACGCAGTCCAGTAGGCAACAGGCATTGCTCCCAGTGCAGCTCGCCCGCACCACGCATCATCACTGGATGCGCAGACGCTAAATGCTTTTGATGCCTCTATCTCAGTGCAGCACAACTCATTGACCCTTTATGATACAATATTTTATGTTTGAATTCTGTATGTTTGATACAATGAATACTGTTGTACTTGTTGCCAGCACCAACCATTCCTGGAGGGTTGGCTTACACTCACCCCACATGCATCCAGCACCGACGTCTCTGGACATTTGACCCTGGTAATAAAAAAGCGTTGAGCGCACGTGCCAATACACTGTTACACTGTTACACTGGTAAATGGTCAATATATCGATTCCAAAATATATACTAACCTAAATATCGACTCCAAAATATAGAATGGACAAAATATCGAATGGACAGAATATAGACATTAAAAATATCATTTTGAAGGTAAGTAATGTAATATCGATTTTAAAAATGTAGACAGTCAAAATATCGAAGTACATAATATAGTTTATTAAAAATATCGAATTTTTAATAATATAGAATTTTTTTAAGTGTTTTGTATGTTAGTATAGGTGTGAAAAGTGTATATATTTTTGTAATTTATTTTAAGTAATTAATTTTATGTTATTTAATTTTTGCGTAATTTAATTCTGTAGCGGGTTGTGGGTTTATAGGGGAATAGGGTGTGAAGTAATTTAATTATAATTAATTAAATATGTTAAATAATTAATTGGTATTTATTTAGAATAAATTGTTAATTAATTTTTAATTGGAAATGAATTAATTCTTAATTGATAATTAATTTTTATTAATTGATTAATTGACAATTATGTGAATTAAATTATTTTATTTTCTATAGCGGGTTGTGGGGTTATAGGTGAATAGGGTGGGAAGTAATTTAATTATAATTAAATAAATATGTTAATTAATTTATTGGTATTTATTTTGAATACATTGTTAATTAATTTATATTTTTAATTGATAACTAATTATTTCTTAAATGATAATTAATTTTTAATAATTGATTAATTGATAAATATGTGAATTACATTAATTTATTTTCACTAGAGTGGGAATAGTAAAATGTACCCCTATCCTATCCCACGCTTTCCCTACTGTTGCACTCTCTGGAGTGGGAATAGTACTTTTTACCCCTACGCTATCCAACCCTTTCCCTACTGTTGCACTCTTTGGAGTGGGAATAGTAATTTTTACCCCTACGCTATCCAACGCTTTCCCTACTGTTGCACTCTCTGGAGTGGGAATAGTAATTTTTACCCCTACGCTATCCTACGGTAATAATATTGTGTATTTTTTATTAATATTATGTTATATATATATATATATATTATATCCAAATACCTCCTCCTTCCAGAAGTGAACCAGGACATCCGGACTTAGTTTGCAGATTTTATTCAGCAGATGAAAAGAGTGCGACGCGTTTCGCCGATAAGGCTTGCTCACGGAGCGTGAGCAAGCCTTATCGGCGAAACGCGTCACACTTTTTTCATCTGCTGAATAAAATCTGCAAACTAAGTCCGGGTGTCCTGGTTTACTTCTGGAAGGAGGAGGTATTTGGATATAATTTTGAGGCTTGTCGGTAGCCTATCCGGGACCGTTCCGTGACAGCCCAGGGTGCACTAACCGGCACTGGAGGAAAGAATATTTTTTTTTTTTTTTTTTTTTTAACATATTTTTATTAAGTTCTTGGCAGAGAATCAATGACATAATGATTACCAAATATCCGACATATAAATCTAAACATACTAAACTGAAAATACACTGAAATTGCCCGAGATAGGTACAGATCAAACAAAAGATTGTATTTAAACAAAAACATACTGTCCCAGATCCCGGATATCCAGCGTTATACGCTTTTCTCAGTCAAAGTAATCTTTCCAGATTTTAGTAAATTTACGTAAAGCTCCAATCCTTTTTGCATACCTCAATTCACTATTTCTAACTCTCTTGATTTTTTGAAAACATTCATCTGCAGTTGGAATTATTTCTGATTTCCAATATTTAAGAATAAGAGATCTGGCAATTGCAACAATGATGTACAAAAGCTTCACCAAGGAATCTTCCAAATTAAGCTCTGGATCAACCCCAAGTATAATCAAATTATTATAGTTATCGATCTTAAAATGTAAATATTGAGACAATATAAAAAACATATTTTCCCAGAAAACCTTGATTTTGGGACAAAAGGCAATAATATGGGACCAATTAGCCACATCATGTTGAGTGCATCTAAAACAATTAGACGTTGCATTACTATACATTTTGGACATCGTTGCCGGTGTATAATACAATAGCCATTTGCTAAAGAAAAGCATACGTCTCCAGTTTGCCCCTCTAAGGACCGTGAAGTTTAATTTATTTAGTGTTGTCCAGTTTATTTCCTTTAAATTGAAGTTTTCATGTTTCTGCCATTTATTTATCGCTTTGGCACTCAGATCCTCCTCCCTATTTTCTGCCAAACTTTTCCTCCATGTTCCCGCCCTCTTGAATACTGGGGACCAAAAGATATTGTTTGTTAAATTAGAAATCTGGCTTAATTGTGTTATATCAATAATACTCAGTAACCTATACAGCGCTACATATGAGCCCATAAGAAGAAAATTACCGCTTATTAACACTGCCATCTCATCGGGAGTCAACCAGACTCCAAATTTAATAAAATTTGATAAGTTAATGAACCCATATCTTGCCCAGGTAAGTGTAATGTCTAATTCTAATCTGGTCCCTAATCCAAAAACAGCCTCTCTTAATGGAGTTACTAGGGACAGGAGAGAGAGTGAGTACCTTTTCAGCATAACATCTCGCTTTTTAAGAAACCAACGCAAAGTCTTGTATCTGACTAATTTGGGGGATTTTAAAAATCGCGAGAGGAGAAGGTATTTTGGATTCTTTGCAGATTAAGTCAAAAAAGAAATTAATAAACAATACATCTCCAAGTGCTGGATATTTAAATCTCGAAAGATACTGCACAAAATATGCATAGTAATAGTCTTTTAAATTTGGTAGGCCCAATCCACTGTGATCCTTATCTACACATAAGGTTTCTATAGCTAATCTTGGAGTCTTTTTTGCCCAAATGAAGGCTGAAAAAAGAGATTCAATCTTGGAAAAAAAAGGCCAGGAAGGGAACAAGAAATGATTGAAAACAAAAAGTTGAAAAGTGGGAGTATTGACATCTTAATTAATGCTACTCGGCCCAAGATAGATAAAGGAAGTGTATCCCATCTTAGGAACATAGCACGGACTTTCCTAATCAAGGGTTCAAAATTAAGCGTGTATAGATCACGTACTGTAGATGAAAAATAAACCCCTGGAGGAAAGAATATATATATATATATATATATATGTTTTAACAGATATGATAGTATATTTTATTTTTTATAAGTTAAATTAGTTATTTAATAATTTTAAGGTAGTTTAAGTATTTTTAAGTATATTTTAGCTATTTATTTGAGCTATTTTTTTCAATTTTACATTATTTTTAAGAAATTTGATATTTTTACAAAGTATATATATATAAATGATATTTTGGGTTCGATATTTTGGTACTTACCTGTTTGTAGACAGGAATTCGATATTTTGTCTGTCGATATTTTTGAAATCTATATTTTGGGTAGTCTATATTTTGTCCCTCGATATTTAGTCAGTGATATGTTACACTATCTATCTGTGTCTGTGTGTTTGTTATGTAGCAGCATGCTGGCCCTGAGCCCTACCACATTACATTGTGCTCTGGACAGCGTATGCAACCAACATACCTTTGACAGTGGAGGAAAACTTTAGTTATGTAACTTTGTCTCGGTCATTGTACAAGTAGGTACATAGAGAATGGATCATTAGAGTACTACAAGGAGAGTGTATAGTGAATTTTTAAGGGCGTGGGGATTGACGGAGTGATTGTATAAGTACATTTGTTGGCGCAGCCTAACTCAAACAGGGAGATTGTCTCTAATTGGCTGCCCTCCATATGCCAAAAACTGAAACTTGAAGTTTCCATGGCCCTGTATGCTACATCTTTCCTGTGTGGAATTATGGATGAATATAGGGTCAGTGATTCCCCATACCTTCCATGTTAGCCATGTTGTGGGACTTGGCTCACAGAGTGACACATTGGCTTTTGCAACCCGGGTGACAGCAGCACTACAACACGGACAACCGCATCCAGTGTTCTCAAATGTTTTAAGCATTCTCTGACCCAAAACCAACCAAAAAGTAGCCCAAAGTAGCCCAATATTGCTACTTTAAGGAAGGAGTGGCAGGGACAATGTCAAGCAGGCAGTGAATACATTGGAATTGATGTTGCAGCAGGCTGCCAAGTAAAAATGTGTCTAATAAAGCGCTTTAACATACTACTTTGCTGGAGCGTAGTATATATATTTATAATCTAGCAACTAGCACAGACCACAATTTTACTGCACAACCAGGAAAAATATAGCCCAATTTTCCGTGATCTAGCCCAATCTGGCAACGCTGCCTGCATCAGTTGATTCCTCATTGAGCTCACGACGGAGCCTCGCCCATTGCTCCGGAGTCATTCTTCACAGCCTCCCTCATAGGCCAGCCCAGCCCACTCTGCTTACGCTTACAGGGAAGGACAGCAACGCTACATGGCCCAGATTTTCATTGTAGTGATCTGCTGGTCACACGTCTAGTTGTTTGTATGCCACAGCCACTCCCTCACAGCTGGTATACATCCACACCACACCCATCAAGTACAGGCATCACAGGACACATGACCATACTAATAAAAAAGATTGGGTCCATGTGCTCTATGCCATTTTAGAGTTGCTCGCACTGCATGCACTGCGGCTGGCACAGTCACAACGCCACAGTGATGGCCCGTCCGGTGGTCCGGACACCTCATGTTTTGTGTGCCTTACTGCACCGCAGTGTAGGCCTGAGCCATGCAACAGCAGTGGCCTACCGCCACTTGGGGGGCCCTCACTGATCACTGAGTTATAGCACTGCAAAAACTGAGCAGGTTTGCAACCTGCGATGATGATGGGTGCACTAGTATGTCCTCTGCCATGGCAAAATCAAGACGCAGCACCAAAAGTAAGACTTGTTGGCTTGCAGAGTGGGGCTTAATGATGTGGAGCATGCCCTGTCCGAGAAAAGGTGAGCAGTGAAGCCTGGGTGCGCAGAATGGGGTACATACCTCTGGGCAGTGGGAGAGGATGGGGTGCAGCAATCTGGATGCACAAAAGGCGGCACAGCGATTTAGGCGTACACAGTCGTATATACTATACCATTACTAATTCTCAACTTTGTCTCAGATGTGGGAGCTTGAGAGTTCCACTAGGTCCCAGCACTTGGTTGGAGAGAGAGCGGTGGTGTAAAGGTGAGCTGTGAGGGTTTTGTCCACAGTGTGGGCACTCACTATCCCTCCTCATCTCTTCCTTTCTCTCCCTCACACTCTTTCTCCCTCGCTTCCTCTTACACTGTTTCTCTCTTTCTCTCTCTCTTCCTCTGTCTCTTTCTCTCTCTCTCCCACTCTTCCTCTGTTTCTCTGTTCCTCTTTCTCACATTCTTTGCCTCTTTCTTTCTCTCTTCCTCTCTCACTATTTCTCTCTCTCTTTGTCCTTCTCACTCTTTCTCTCTTTCTCTCTGTCTTCTTCTCACTTTCTTTCTTTTTCTCTCTCTCTTCTTCCCACTCTCACTGTTTCTCTCACTCTTCCTCTCTCAGACTGTTTCTCTCTTTTTCTCTCTCTTCCTCTTTCTCTCACTTTCTCTCTCTATTTCTCTATCTCACACTCTTCCTCTGTTTCTCTCTTCCTCTTTCTCACACGCTTTCTCTATTTCTCTCTCCCTTCCTCTCACTCTTTCTTTCCTATTCTCTTTCTCTTCCTCTCACTCTCACTGTTTCTCTCTTTCTCTTTGTTTTCCTCTCCCTATTTCTTCCTCTCTCTCTCTCTCAGCATCTCTCCTTTGATGAATGCATGACACACAATCTTATCTTGCTTTTCATCTAACAGGCTGTGAATCACAAATCGACATCTGCCCAACACCACGTTCTACACACGTGTAGAACCTGCGATGATGCGTGGCCATCCTGGCAACGCCTGAGAAAGTTGCTTTGGCACGTGGTGGACCCTCTTACACACACGGCGGTGGCGGAAGGTGAGCAGAGAGGCTTCTTTCCGCAGCAGCGGGCAGTCACCTCTGGGTGGTGGGAATGGATAGTGTGCAGCATCCTGTACGCACAAGAGCGGACAGACAACTCCGAGCAGTGGGAGTGGATGGGGTGCAGCAGCCTGAGTATGCATTGGCGAAACAGAGAATTACGCATGTGCAGTTGTATGCACTCTGCAATTACTACTTCTATACTATCTTTCAGATCACTAAATTTGAGTGTGCACTATGTCCTGGCATGTGGTTGGAGACACACCGGTGGCTCAAAGGTGAGCTGCGAAGATTTTCTCCAGTGTCAATACTCCCTCTCCCTCTCCATCTCCTCCTTTCTCTCTCTCACACTTTCTCTCGTTCTCTGTCTCTTCCTCTTTTTCTCATGCTTTCTTTCTTTCTCTCCCTTCCTCTCTCTCTCCCTCTTTCTCTTTCTCTCTACCACTCTCTCAATATTTCTCTCTCTCTCTTCCTCTCTCTCACACTGTTTCTCTTTCTCTTTTTCTTGTATCTTACTCTTTCTCTCTCTCACTCTTTCTCTGTCTTCCTCTCTCTCTCACTCTTTCTCTTTCTCTGTCTTCCCCTCTCTCTCTCTTTCTCTCTCTCTTCCTCTCTCACTCTTTCTCTCTCTCTCGTCCTCTCTCTCACACTGTTTCTCTCTTTCTCTCTTCCTTGTTTCTCACTCTTTCGCTCTTTCTCTCTCTAACTCTTTCTCTCTTTCTCTGTCTTCCTCTCTTTCTTTCTTCCTTTCTTTCTTTCTTTCTTTCTTTCTTTCTTTCTTTCTTTCTTTCTTTCTTTCTTTCTTTCTTTCTTTCTTTCTTTCTTTCTTTCTTTCTTTCTTTCTCTCTCTCTTACTCTCTCTCACTCTTTCTCTTTCTCCTTTGCACGATGCACCATCTTTTTGTTTCTTTTTGTCTTGCAGACTGTGATTCACAAATGGTCCAGTGATGACACGCCACGGCCTTACATAGTTTTATTTGTTGCTGTTTTGTTTTAATAAAATGTTTTATATGTAAATCCATACATGACTAAGATTCTTATTTGTCCAACCTCACAAGCATCTTCTTATTAATAATTGTACACCATTACCTAATAATTTACGTTCCAGATTCCCTAATGTGACTGTCACATTTGTTTGTGGGGTAACAAGGAGCTCCTGCTGGAGGATGTCAGAGCAGTGTTGGGTGTCCGACCTGCATGATTGTTGCCTCCATTGCATCTGTTCTCAGAGGCTTATGAGCTGGCGGGCTGGCTTGTAGATGAAGAGCTGTGAACCGACTGGCTAGCTCATAGAGGGAGAACCATGACCCATCAGTTCGCAGAGGGAGAGCTGCTGGCCAGCTCGCAGAGTAACAACTGCAGGCCGACTGGTATAGGGAAAGGTGTGGGTGGTTGGCTTCCAAAGGGATAGATACAGAACAATGATATGGGGAGAGGGAGCGTGAAGAGGGTATCTCGCAGAGGGAGACCTGCGGTATATTTCAAGTCTTGGCATCACAGATACAACTGGGGACCCCAGAACTCTCACCCGAAGAGCTGTGAGTCGACAAGTGGTTCACATAGGGAGACTTGCGGGCCCAAGAAGGTTGTTGGAGATATGCTGTTGATGTGGGAAGAGGGTGCGTTACCTGCTGATGTGGGGAGATGCAGCGTGAAAGGGGTATCTCGCACAGACAGAGCTCCGGTATGTTTTCAGAGATGTCTCGGACAGATGCCAGCTGACGGACTGAATAACAAAATGGCTTTTCAATGCTCATATAGTGTGACTCATGAACAGTTTACACCCAGGCTCGCAGAGGGGCAACTGCGGCCTGTGGGCTCGACTCACAGAGGGAGAACTATTGGCCGTCGGCTCCCAAAGGAACAGCAGCATAATAGCTCGGACTGGCTTCTAAAGGTATAGCTGTAAAGTGGATATGTTGGGCAGAGGGATCGTGTAGGGGTTATCTCGCACAGACAGAGCTCTGGTATATTAAATTACCCCCGGGACCTTTCTTTTATATTTTCACTCGATGCGAGGCACAACATGGCTGGTAACACTTCCTGGTTTGAAGTGTTAACAGCCAATCCGAGGACACTTCCTGCTTTGAAGTGTTAGCAACCAATCAGAGGCAAGCTCGTGCTCAGGAGGTAGGTACCCTACAGATATATATATATATATATATATATATATATATATATATATATATATATATATATATATATATATATTATATATATAAGCAGTGCGGGCACAAACATAACTGTTCACTTGATGACAGGTCCAGCCCGACGCGTTTCGTGGTCCAACACTTCTTCTGGGGCTGCGGACAGAAAGTCAATTGTTCGGCAAGATTTGGTGGCAACTAAAAGTGTTCAAACCACGCCCTGGTGGGCGCAGCCACCACTGTGGCTTATTGGTAATTGTAGTCCCGCCGTATTTCTTCAGTGAGCTGCCGAGCCAACAGTCTCTCAAATAAAGCAAAGTAAAATCCCAGTGGATTGTGAGGCAAGGTACATTGTCCCAAACTGCTTGTGTGCCTCAAGAAACGGCAACAGCCAATCAGCATGCAGCTCGCGCACACGATAAACATTGAGGAAAACTTTTGGGGAGCAAAAATGATGACAACTACACAGACCCCACCGGAGGGCAGCAATTTGGACTGCAATACCCAGCAGACCACGTACTGGAGGGTGGTTACATTTAAAGGGTGAAAAGCCTTTGCAGTCTGCTCCGTGTTTTTGACTTTCCCCTTCCCTATGAATAAGATGCAGGTGCATTGAAACGAGTAAGGGGCAGCAAATCAGTCGGGAAAGTGAGCTTGTTTTAAATAATAAAAAGGTGTTTCCTGTTCCTCTGTGGAGTGGCGTCTCTGAGCTCAGGGGCATTCTTGGGATGTTTTGACACGTCGGCCTCGGCCATGGGAGATTGCACCGCCTCATGAATTGAGGAAGAGGTCTGTCTGGCTGTGTGAAAAACGGCAGCCAGCTTTCAGCACGGAGGAACTTTTTCATTGAAAACCGGAGCACTTTCCAGGAGCCCACTGGAGGGCTATTAACATTGAGGAAAACTTTTGGGGAACAAAAATGATAACAACTACACGGACCCCACCGGAGGGCAGCAATTTGGACTGCAATACCCAGCAGACCACGCACTGGAGGGTGGTTACATTTAAAGGGTGAAAAGCTTTTGCAGTCTGCTCCGTGTTTTTGACTTTCCCCTTCCCTATGAATAGGATGCAGGTGCATTGAAACACGTAAGGGACAGCAAATCAGTCGGGAAAGTGAGCTGGTTTTAAATAATAAAAGGTGTTTCCTGTTCCTCTGTGGAGTGGGGTCTCTGAACTCAGGGGCATTCTTGGGATGTTTTGACACGGTGGCGTCGGCCGTGGGAGATTGCACCGCCTCATGAATCGAGGAAGAGGTCTGTATGGCTGTTTGAAAAACGGCAGACAGCTTTCAGCATGGAGGAACTTTTTCATTGAAAACCGGGGTACTTTCCAGGAGCCCACTGGAGGGCTATTAACATTGAGGAAAACTTTTGGGGAGCAAAAATGATGACAACTACACGGACCCACCGGAGGGCAGCAATTTGGACTGCAATACCCAGCAGACCACGTACTGGAGGGTGGTTACATTTAAAGGGTGAAAAGCTTTTGCAGTCTGCTCCGTGTTTTTGACTTTCCCCTTCCCTATGAATAAGATGCAGGTGCATTGAAACGCGTAAGGGACATCAAATCAGTCGGGAAAGTGAGCTGGTTTTAAATAATAAAAGGTGTTTCCTGTTATGTTATGTTATGTTAATAACACTTCTATAGAGCACAGCTACCCCAGCCAAAGGGTGTCCCGGCGCTTCCGGAAGGGTACCCAGACACAACATAGCAGTATGAGAGCGGAAACACACAGATCAAGATCCTAAGAGGGATTAGGGAACAGATGCGTTTTGATGACTCTCCTGAATTTCAGCAGCTCGTCTATTTCGCGGATGTGGGACAGAAGAGAATTCCACAGTTTTGCAGCCAAAACCCAGAAAGAGCGACCTCCCGCCCTACACAGTCTAAACCGTGGGACCACGACCAAGTTTTGGCCCAGGGATCTCAAAAGGGTGCAAGGGCACGTAAGGTTTCAGAAGATTATCAAGAATCTGGGGGGAGGCCATCTTAAGGATCTTGAAGGAAAGGCACAGGGTCTTAAAGTGGATCCTCTGTGCCATAGGCAGCCAGTGTAGAGAGCGGATGGTACTCTCTGCAGAGCAAAACCTCGGTAACCCCACCAGGGCTCTGGCTGCAGCATTCTGGATACGTTGCATCCGGGCGATTTCAGCCTGGTTGGCCCCCAACAATAGAGAACTGGCGTAATCAAGCCGCGATAGTATGGATGCTTGTATGACCAGCTGCCTAGTTGAGGCATCAACGAACCTCAGAATAGGTCTCAGCCCTCGTAAGATGCCAAAACAGGTAGCCACTACTTTTTTCGTGTGGCCACAGAAACTGAGGGCAGGATCTAGCCAGACCCCCAAATTCTTTACCTCTGTGACTGGAGTAGGGGTTATACCCAGCTCAGGGGTCCACCACGTATCACCCCAAAGATCCGTTCGCTTGCCCACTATCATGACCTCCGTTTTTTTAGCATTAAGCTGGAGACAGTTGGTATTCATCCAGCTGGCTACTGCCAAGAGTCCATCCCGAAATCTGGGGGCGTCAAGGTCGGAGTCCCTACTCAAGGTGACCGCCAGCTACGTGTCGTCAGCATAGGAGACCATGGTCAAACCCCAATGCTTGACGACAGCAGCCAGCGGCCTCACATAAATATTGAATAATGTGGGGCTCAACGACGAACCCTGGGGCACACCCAGCTCCAGGGGGTAGAATTTGGACTCAAACGGTGGGGTGGCAACCTTGAAGGTCCGATCAGCAAGGAAGGAACGGAACCAATCGAGTGCAGTACCCTCAACACCCGCCTCTCGGAGACGCTGGAGTAGGATTCTGTGCAAGACCGTGTCAAACGCGGCACTAAGGTCAAGGAGTACTAGTGCCGCAGTCTGACCAGAGTCGAGCACAGAATGAAGATGTTCTGTCATAGAGAGCAAGGCTGTTTCTGTGCTGTGGCCAGCACGGATCCCATTCTGAGAAGGATACAGAATACATTCCCTCGCAAGATGTTCAGTCAACACCCCATTCACGTGGGCTTCCGCAATTTTAGCAGCCCAGGGAAGGAGAGAAATAGGGCGATAGCTCTCAAGTTTAAGGGGGTCCAGAGTAGCCTTTTTGAGTATGGGTGTCACAATAGCCTGTTTCCACTAAATGGGGACGGCACCTGAAGCGAGGAAAAGATTGATGAGATGGCACACTGGAAGGAGGCAAACAGCAGCAGATTCTCTGAACTGGGCAGGCCTCAAGGGATCCTCTGGCGAGCCCGATTTAATTTTAGAGGCCAGCTTGTGAAATGTCTCCATTGACAAACTAGGCAGTGAGGCTAAGGCCTCACCTATGGCTAGTGTGGGACTAGGAGGCTCATCTACCTGCTCGATGGTGGGAAAAGCACGATAAATAACTTGAACCTTTTCAATAAAAAAAACTCTGTGGAGTGGCGTCTCTGAGCTCAGGGGCATTCTTGGGATGTTTTGACATGGCAGCCTCGGCCGTGGGAGATTGCACTGCCTCATGAATGTGGAGTGGCGTGTCTGAGCTCAGGGGCATTCTTGGGATATATATATATATATATATATATATATATATATATATATATATATATATATATATATATATATATACCACGTGACTCCTATGAATCTCTCGGCGTTTCCAGTTTAGCACACCAGCAAACAGAAGGAAGACGGACCACAGAACTCCAGCATCATAACGATTTATTCGGTACACAAAAAGCAGCTGAAAAAACCATAGGTTTTAGGGGTGTTATAGTTAGCTGGACATTTCACCCGTACAAAACCATTGAAATTCCTACGTTATAGTTAGTTGTATTAAGCATAACTCGCCCACCCGCAATCCACTGCTGATGAGGTCACATATTACATAAGTCATGACATGGTCAGTGACATCACTGATGACATCTCAAACGGCATCACTGATGACATTACTGATGACATCATCCAGTGAATGTGGTTTGGTTTGATATTTAAATAAGTATTATATATATATATATATATATATATATATATATATATATATATATAGCAATCTGCATTGAAGACTGAGTGGATGTATAAGTGTCTGAATGGAGGATTTAGTAGCAATGTGATTGACTGTCTAAGTGACTAATTTAAAGTGTCTCACTAAATATATGGGATAGTGATTAAACTGTGTGAATACCTGTATCGTTCTATCTCTTGTTGTGTAAAATACTACATAAGTTGGTTACTAGCTATGTGAAAGTCTATATTAGTTATTAATTAGTTAAGTGAGTATTTATATGGGATAGTGAATGTGGGCGTGGTTGGGTGTGAGGTGTGTGACTGTCAAAAGATGTGTAAATAGCTGATTTAGTAGATATATGAGGTTGAGACTGTATGTGGAAAAAGTTGTTTGGGTGAGTGAATCTCTTTATGGATGTGGTGATGAGTAAATATATTTCTCAATGATACATGTCCAACAAACTAGAAAATAAAATGCAGTGTATGTGACAGTTGTTTATAAATAAGTATACAAAAGACTCAGTGATTGTATGAGTGGCTATCGAAAACCGTATACTTGTAATGTTGATTTTATAGCACACTATTGTATGAGTTACTATCTATATGAATAAATAAAGTGGTGTTTGTATAAGTGTGTAGCTTAGTAAATGTAAGTATGATCAATTGTTCACATAAGTGAGTAGGATGACTGCATAAGAGAATATGTGTGCTGGTGTGTAATGTCGATGGAGGTGTATAAGTATATTTAATAGTGTTCTATTGATCTTTGTTAGCATGTATGACTAAATCTATAGGTAAGTGTTTAGATGTGTGTGTGTAGATGTAGGAATCACTGAGAGGGTTTTTAGAAACTGGTATTGGTGTGTCAATGGTTTCAAATATTGTACTCCATATTTTATAATGAGTGTTGAAAGGTTATACTAGTGTATGATAAAATGTATCTGCTTGTTACGTGGATTATGTCATCAGTGATGTCATCAGTGATGTCATTTGAGATGTCATCAGTGATGTCACTGACCTTGTAATGAATGATGTAATTTGCAACATCATCAGCAGTGGATTGCGGGTGCGCAAGTTATACTAAGTACAACTAACTATAACAAAGGAATTTAAATGGTTTTGTGAGAGTGAAATGTCCAGCTAACTATAACACCCCTAAAACCTAGGGGTTTTCAGTGAATTTCTAAGGTTTTTTAAATGCTAATTCCTAACTATAGCATGTCTGAAACCTATGGCTTTTTCAGTGAATTTCAAAGGTTTTGTAAATGACAATTTTTAAATGTATTAATTGTTATATTTATTTTTTGATACTGATTTACTACATTTTTTACACTATTTATTTTTTAAATGACATAATTACATTATACATTACATAACAAAATATAATTTATCAGAATGAATTACTTTAGTTTAAATACTTTGCAAATAGGCAATAGACTTTTAAGTACAGTAGTTACAGTTGTTGCAATGGGCAACACAATTTCAAACACAATGCAACATTGAGCTGAATGGGAATTTCTAGTTTAATGCAATTAGTTACTTTATGGATTACTTTTCACAGGACTAGATCCTAGATTCAGTCCTTTGAGATCTCCTGTAAACAGTTGAGTAAACACGTTTTGGTTACAGTAGTGATTTTTAAGGAATATTATTGTATATTAAAATTTGACACTTAGAAACTTTTTCACATAGAATCACCAAAGTTATCCTATGGGAGGAGGTTCACTTAGCAGGTAAGTAGTGTTATTGTTACTTTTTCTTCCTCAGTGGTGGATCCTGAATCCAGCACTGGTGCATCTCCTGTACACAGTTGAAAGAATGCGTTTAGGTCATACAGCCGATTTCTAAGAATATTTGTAGTTTGTGAAAATGGACATTTAGAAACTTTTCTGGTGAAAACCAGACAATGGATTCCAATGGAAGGAAATACCAGTTACTGGTAAGTACGGTTAGAATTACTTTTCAGGGTCAGTGCTGGGTTAAAAGATGCAGCACTGGGTTCTCTGCTGTAAACAGGTGAGTAAATCGGAATTCATTGTTCGAATGATTTTAGGTGAATATTTTAAAGTTCTAAAACTCCAAACTTAGAAGAATTTCCAAGTGAAACCAGTCAATGTTAGCCTATGGAAGGAAAAAAATCAAGTTACTGGTAAGTATGGTTAGAATTAACAGACTGATTTGCATATAGCCAGGTTCTGAGCTGGGATGGTGCAGTGAGATAAATAACGGTGATGGATCAAGCCCTGATCTTTGGACTGGGTAAGAGTGGTCTGCTTAATGTTAATGTTAATGTTAATGTTAATGGGTGACTTATATAGCGCACGGCTACTCCAAGGAGTGTCCCGGCGCTTTCTGACCCATTACTGAAAAAAGGAGAAGGACAACAGAAACATAACAGAATTACTGATTAAAAAGCCAAGTTTTCAAGGCCTTTCTAAAAGCAAACAGATTGGGAATGCGGCGAAGATCAACAGGAAGGGAGTTCCATAGTTTGGGGGCGAGATATTTAAAGGAACGTCCACCTATTCTGACTTTCTTAATGGGAGGCACCATTGCCAGGCCAAGATTTTCCGACCAGAGAGATCTGGTGGGCTTGTCGAAGGAAATCCGTTTCTGAATGTAGGAGGCCCCTACCAAATGGAGTGCCTTATGGGCCAGTGTAAGAGCTTTGAATGTGATTCGCTTCTTGATCGGAAGCCAGTGCAGGGAGGAAAGCAACTCAGATGATCTGGCTTGCCGGGGTAAGCCGAAGATGGCTCTTGCCGCAGAATTTTGTACAACCTGGAGTTTGTGCAAGAGATAATCCGGCAAACCCAGGTAGAGGATATTTGAATAGTCAAGCCTGGAACAAATCAGAGCTTGTACTGTCAGCTTCCTGTGGGCTAAAGGGAGCATAGGAAGGAATTTACGCATCATTTTTAACAGACCAAAACAGGTACCCGTGAGACCTGTGATCTGTGTTTTCAAGGCAAGGGTGTTATCAATTTTGACCCCGAGGTTTTTAGCGACCAAAGAGGAGGAGGAAGGGGGGGACATGCAAACCGGCCACCATTCCTGCCAGGGCGGTTCTGCCTGACAGCCGAAGAAGAGCACCTCAGATTTATCAGGGTTGCACTTGAGGCTGCTTCGCTGAAACCAGTTGAAGACAGCCCCAAGGCAACCACGGATGCTCTCCCCGTCGAACTCCATGCCCTTCTTGCAGGTGAAGAGGAGCTGGGTGTCGTCAGCGTAAGATATGATCTGGGCACCCATTGACTCCGCCAGTACCGCCAAAGGAGTCATGAAGATGTTAAAAAGGGTCGGGCTCAGCACCGACCCTTGTGGGACTCCGACATCCATAGGCGGCACCTCGGCGGAGTACGGGGGGGCCCAGACCACTTGTCGACGACCCGCTAGGTAAGATCTCAGCCAGCTCAACACCGTCCCTCTGAGACCGATCTCGTGAAGTCTTCTCAAGAGGGCCTCATGCGGGACGGTGTCGAAGGCCGCCGACAGATCCAACATCACCAGCATTGCTCTTCCACCTGCGTCGAGAACTTCCTTAATGGCTTCGTTAACTTCCAAAAGAGCGGTCTCAGTGCTCAAGTTGGAGCGGAAGCCAGATTGGGTAGAGTGGAGTAACCCATGGTCTTCAAGGAAGGAAGAAAGCACAGAGTGAACGTGCTTCTCGACGATCTTAGCCAAACTGGGCAGGAGAGATATGGGCCTATAGTTAGCATGTATCTCTGGATCAAGGCCTGGTTTTTTTAGAAGGGGAACGACCATTGCCTTCTTCCAGGCTGGTGGAACCATGCCGCAGGACAAAGAGAGGTTCAAAACAGGGGAAATTAAGGAATTCAAAGTCTTGGCATTCCTGGCTAAAAAGCTCGCCGGACACGGGTCAAGCGGAGAGCCAGATTTAATCTTGAGTAAAAGATCCAGAGAATTAGATTCCAATAAAGGAGGAAACTCCGATAGAATGGGGCAGGAATCAGGAGGTAAAGACGTCAGATTGGAGTCATGCAATGATGCATTGGGGGCAGCTGGTGGAAAAGATTCTTGAATCAATTTGATTTTAGTATTGAAGAAGATGGCCAGCTCCTTTACCCAAGGTTCGGAGAACTTATGCTGAACTATGCTGGATTTGGGAGAGATAAACTCTTTGACAATGGTAAAAATTTCTTTACTGGAATTTGACGCAGGCTCAATTCTATCTGCAAAATAGTTCTTTTTGGCCTCAAGAATGTCCGAGTGGTAAGATTTAATAGATAGTTTATAGGCAGACTTAGCTTCTTGGTCATATTGCTTCCGCCAGAATCTTTCGGCTAACTTACAGTTACGGCGTGCCAGAGCAAGTGACTTAGAGAACCAAGGAGCCGAGCTACGCTTGACAGATGAAGGGGGGTGTAGAAAGAGGAGCAAGATCATCAAGCCTTTCAGTTAACCATACCTGGAAGGTTTCAAGGTCCCTCTCCAGATGGCCGGATAGGATACAGGGATATTCCTGAAACGCTTGAGCAAGATTCTCAGGGGTAATTTTATGCAAAGGTCTTCTGGGATGCCTAAGGTGGTCTGAGTTAGTATAAGATGTTTTACTTCTGCCCTGAATTAAAAAACTGATCAATGAGTGGTCAGACCAGAGAACAGGGGTGGGATGGGACATAGTGAGGGGAAAGGTGGAGAACACTTGGTCAAGCGTGTGACCCTTATCATGAGTCGCACTTGAGATGTAAGGAGTTAGACCAAGAGGAGCAGTGATGTCCTTGATTTTAACCGCTTCACTGTCCGACACAACGTCCATATGGATGTTAAAATCCCCTAACATTATGCAGTTTTCCACCTTCAAGCAAAGAGCAGTGATAGCAGATTGAAGGTCATCGAAGAAGGAGCCCCGCAGACCCGGAGGTCTAATTCAGACACTCTGTTCATCACCACCCCCTTTTCTGAATCGTTTTTGGCCACTATAGGTGTGGCAGGGTATACTCAGACATGAGTCCCTTTCTCACTGCACCATCAGGATTCAAGCAAGCCGGGCGGAAGAAGGCTGAAATGCCAGAAACCGGTCCCCGGTAGCTTGTCTCCTTTCTGGTGAAGAATTGGCTTGGTAGTTTAGTCTGCCCTGTTTCCATGATGCACTGGGCCAGGGACAGACTGATTTGCATATAGCCAGGTTCTGAGCTGGGATGGTGCAGTGAGATAAATAACGGTGATGGATCAAGCCCTGATCTTTGGACTGGGTAAGAGTGCTCTGCTTAATTCAGACACTCTGTTCATCACCACCCCCTTTTCTGAATCGTTTTTGGCCACTATAGGTGTGGCAGGGTATACTCAGACATGAGTCCCTTTCTCACTGCACCATCAGGATTCAAGCAAGCCGGGCCGAAGAAGGCTGAAATGCCAGAAACCGGTCCCCGTAGCTTGTCTCCTTTCTGGTGAAGAATTGGCTTGGTAGTTTAGTCTGCCCTGTTCTCATGATGCACTGGGCCAGGGACAGACTGATTTGCATATAGCCAGGTTCTGAGCTGGGATGGTGCAGTGAGATAAATAACGGTGATGGATCAAGCCCTGATCTTTGGACTGGGTAAGAGTGGTCTGCTTAATTCAGACACTTTGTTCATCACCACCTCCTTTTCTGAATCGTTTTTGGCCACTATAGGTGTGGCAGGGTATACTCAGACATGAGTCCCTTTCTCACTGCACCATCAGGATTCAAGCAAGCCGGGCAGAAGAAGGCTGAAATGCCAGAAACCGGTCCCCGGTAGCTTGTCTCCTTTCTGGTGAAGAATTGGCTTGGTAGTTTAGTCTGCCCTGTTCCCATGATGCACTGGGCCAGGGACAGACTGATTTGCATATAGCCAGGTTCTGAGCTGGGATGGTGCAGTGAGATAAATAACGGTGATGGATCAAGCCCTAATCTTTGGACTGGGTAAGAGTGGTCTGTTTAATTCAGACACTCTGTTCATCACCACCCCCTTTTCTGAATCGTTTTTGGCCACTATAGGTGTGGCAGGGTATACTCAGACATGAGTCCCTTTCTCACTGCACCATCAGGATTCAAGCAAGCCGGGCCGAAGAAGGCTGAAATGCCAGAAACCGGTCCCCGGTAGCTTGTCTCCTTTCTGGTGAAGAATTGGCTTGGTAGTTTAGTCTGCCCTGTTCCCATGATGCACTGGGCCAGGGATAGACTGATATGCATATAGCCAGGTCCTGAGCTGGGATGGTGCAGTGAGATAAATAACGGTGATGGATCAAGCCCTGATCTTTGGACTGGGTAAGAGTGGTCTGCTTAATTCAGACACTCTGTTCATCACCACCCCCTTTTCTGAATCGTTTTTGGCCACTATCGGTGTGGCAGGGTATACTCAGACATGAGTCCCTTTCTCACTGCACCATCAGGATTCAAGCAAGCCGGGCTGAAATGCCAGAAACCGGTCACCGGTAGCTTGTCTCCTTTCTGGTGAAGAATTTGCTTGGTAGTTTAGTCTGCCCTGTTCCCATGATGCACTGGGCCAGGGACAGACTGATTTGCATATAGGCAGGTTCTGAGCTGGGATGGTGCAGTGAGATAAATAACGGTGATGGATCAAGCCCTGATCTTTGGACTGGGTAAGAGTGGTCTGCATAATTCATACACTCTGTTCTTTACCACCCCCTTTTCTGAATCGTTTTTGTCCACTATAGGTGTGGCAGGGTATACTCAGACATGAGTCCCTTTCTCACTGCACCATCAGGATTCAAGCAAGCCGGGCCGAAGAAGGCTGAAATGCCAGAAACCGGTCCCCGGTAGCTTGTCTCCTTTCTGGTGAAGAATTGGCTTGGTAGTTTAGTCTGCCCTGTTCCAATGATGCACTGGGCCAGGGACAGACTGATTTGCATATAGCCAGGTTCTGAGCTGGGATGGTGCAGTGAGATAAATAACAGTGATGGATCAAGCCCTGATCTTTGGACTGGGTAAGAGTGGTCTGCTTAATTCAGACACTCTGTTCATCACCACCCCCTTTTCTGAATCGTTTTTGGCCACTATAGGTGTGGTAGGGTATACTCAGACAGGAGTCCCTTTCTCACTGCACCATCAGGATTCAAGCAAGCCGGGCCGAAGAAGGCTGAAATGCCAGAAACCGGTCCCCGGTAGCTTGTCTCCTTTCTGGTGAAGAATTGGCTTGGTAGTTTAGTCTGCCCTGTTCCCATGATGCACTGGGCCAGGGACAGACTGATTTCTATATAGCCAGGTTCTGAGCTGGGATGGTGCAGTGAGATAAATAACGGTGATGGATCAAGCCCTGATCTTTGGACTGGGTAAGAGTGGTCTGCTTAATTCAGACACTCTGTTCATCACCACCCCCTTTTCTGAATCGTTTTTGGCCACTATAGGTGTGGCAGGGTATACTCAGACATGAGTCCCTTTCTCACTGCACCATCAGGATTCAAGCAAGCCGGGCCGAAGAAGGCTGAAATGCCAGAAACCGGTCCCCGGTAGCTTGTCTCCTTTCTGGTGAAGAATTGGCTTGGTAGTTTAGTCTGCCCTGTTCCCATGATGCACTGGGCCAGGGACAGACTGATTTGCATATAGCCAGGTACTGAGCTGGGATGGTGCAGTGAGATAAATACCGGTGATGGATCAAGCCCGGATCTTTGGACTGGGTAAGAGTGGTCTGCTTAATTCAGACACTCTGTTCATCACCACCCCCTTTTCTGGATCGTTTTTGGCCACTATAGGTGTGGCAGGGTATACTCAGTCATGAGTCCCTTTCTCACTGCACCATCAGGATTCAAGCAAGCCGGGCCGAAGAAGGCTGAAATGCCAGAAACCGGTCCCCGGTAGCTTGTCTCCTTTCTGGTGAAGAATTGGCTTGGTAGTTTAGTCTGCCCTGTTCCCATGATGCACTGGGCCAGGGACAGACTGATTTGCATATAGCCAGGTTCTGAGCTGGGATGGTGCAGTGAGATAAAAAACGGTGATGGATCAAGCCCTGATCTTTGGACTGGGTAAGAGTGGTCTGCTTAATTCAGACACTCTGTTCATCACCACCCCCTTTTCTGAATCGTTTTTGGCCACTATGGGTGTGGCAGGGTATACTCAGACATGAGTCCCTTTCTCACTGCACCATCAGGATTCAAGCAAGCCGGGCCGAAGAAGGCTGAAATGCCAGAAACCGGTCCCCGGTAGCTTGTCTCCTTTCTGGTGAAGAATTGGCTTGGTAGTTTAGTCTGCCCTGTTCCCATGATGCACTGGGCCAGGGACAGACTGATTTGCATATAGCCAGGTTCTGAGCTGGGATGGTGCAGTGAGATAAATAACGGTGATGGATCAAGCCCTGATCTTTGGACTGGGTAAGAGTGGTCTGCTTAATTCAGACACTCTGTTCATCACCACCCCCTTTTCTGAATCGTTTTTGGCCACTATAGGTGTGGCAGGGTATACTCAGACATGAGTCCCTTTCTCACTGCACCATCAGGATTCAGGCAAGCCGGGCCGAAGAAGGCTGAAATGCCAGAAACCGGTCACCGGTAGCTTGTCTCCTTTCTGGTGAAGAATTGGCTTGGTAGTTTAGTCTGCCCTGTTCCCATGATGCACTGGGCCAGGGACAGACTGATTTGCATATAGCCAGGTTCTGAGCTGGGATGGTGCAGTGAGATAAATAACGGTGATGGATCAAGCCCTGATCTTTGGACTGGGTAAGAGTGGTCTGCTTAATTCAGACACTCTGTTCATCACCACCCCCTTTTCTGAATCGTTTTTGGCCACTATAGGTGTGGCAGGGTATACTCAGACATGAGTCCCTTTCTCACTGCACCATCAGGATTCAAGCAAGCCGGGCCGAAGAAGGCTGAATTGCCAGAAACCGGTCCCCGGTAGCTTGTCTCCTTTCTGGTGAAGAATTGGCTTGGTAGTTTAGTCTGCCCTGTTCCCATGATGCACTGGGCCAGGGACAGACTGATTTGCATATAGCCAGGTTCTGAGCTGGGATGGTGCAGTGAGATAAATAACGGTGATGGATCAAGCCCTGATCTTTGGACTGGGTAAGAGTGGTCTGCTTAATTCAGACACTCTGTTCATCACCACCCGTTTTTCTGAATCGGGTTAAAAGATGCAGCACTGGGTTCTCTGCTGTAAACAGGTGAGTAAATCGGAATTCATTGTTCGAATGATTTTAGGTGAATAATTTAAAGTTCTAAAACTCCAAACTTAGAAGAATTTCCAAGTGAAACCAGTCAATGTTAGCCTATGGAAGGAAATAAATCAAGTTACTGGTAAGTATGGTTAGAATTAATTTTCAGGATCAGTACAGGGCTCAAAGATGCAGCACTGAGGTCTCTCCTGATAACAGTTGAGTAAATCAGAATTCGTTGTTCGGCTGATTTTAGGTGAATATTTTAAAGTTCCAAAATTCCACACACAGAAGAATTTCCAAGTGAAACCAGTCAATATGAGCCTATGGAGGGAAATTCACTTAGCAGGTAAGTATTGTTATAGTTACTTTTTCTTATTCATTGGTGGATCCTAGATCCAGCACTGGTGCATCTCTTGTCCACAGTTGAAAGAATGCTTTAAAGTCATATAGGTGATTTTTAAGGAATATTTGTAGTTTGTGAAAATAGACACTTAGAAACTTTTCTGGTGAAAACCAGACAATAGATTCCGATGGAAGGAAATACAAGTTACTGGTAAGTAAGGTCAGAATTACTTTTCAGAGTCAGTGCTGGGCTAAAAGATGCAGGACTGGGTTCTCTCTTGATAACAGGTGAGGTAATCGGAATTCGTTGTTCGGATGATTTAAGGTGAATATTTTAAAGTTCCAAAACTCCACACTTAGAAGAATTTTCAAGTGAAACCTGTCAATTGTAGCCTATGGAAGGAAATTGAAGTTACTGGTAAGTATGTTTAGAATTACTTTTCAGGATCAGTACTGGGCTCAAAGATGCAGCACTGAGGTCTCTACTGGTAACAGGTGAGTAAATCGGAATTCGTAGTTCGGCTGATTTTAGAGGAATATTTGGAAGTTTCAAAAATCAACACAGAAACTTTTTCAGCAAAAAGCAGGCAATGATATCCTATGGAAGGAAAATCAAGTTACTGGTAAGCACGGTTAGAATTACTTTTCAGGATCAGTACTGGGCTCAAAGATGCAGCACTGAGGTCTCTCTTGATAACAGGTGAGTAAATTGGAATTTGTAGTTTGGCTGATTTTACTTTGGTCCACTATATATAGAGGCACTTTCCTACACCATTTCTTCCCTTCACCATTGTCTAAACGAACCCTCCGTCCCTTTTAATTTGGGAGATTAAGTCCCCTTGAATCCCGATGGTCCCTAGGGTCCAACTAGCCCACCAGGTACCTCCAGTAAGCGCCACAGAGCTGCATTGCAGAGAGGTGTAAAAAGGATCGCCACAGGGCATGTTTGCACAATGGTAAAGGAAGATCGGGGCCTGAGGTGACATGTGTGCCAACATGCCCTGTGGCGCTTTTTAAAATGGGGAATTAATTCCTCTTCAATCCTGAGGTCCCCTGGGGGCCAACTAGCCCAGCAGATACCTCCAGTATGCGCCAGGGAGCTGCGTTGCAGAGAGGTG
This sequence comes from Lissotriton vulgaris, assembly GCF_964263255.1. Lineage (NCBI taxonomy): Eukaryota > Metazoa > Chordata > Amphibia > Caudata > Salamandridae > Lissotriton > Lissotriton vulgaris. Next base: position 55,025 of record NW_028254688.1, on the reverse strand, counting down.
TTCAGAGGCCATGCCCCTTTTTACACCTCTCTGCAACACAGCTCCGTGGCGCCTACTGGAGGCACCTGGTGGGCTAGTTGTCACCCGGGGCTCCTCAGGATTGAAGAGGAATTAATTCCCCAACTTAAAACTTGCCACAGGGAGTGTTTGCACACATATCACCTCAGGCCCGACTCCCTACCTTCACCACTATGCAAACACGCCCTGTGGCACGTTTTAAGTTGGGGGATTATGTCCCTTGAATTCAGAGGTCCCCTGGGGTCCAACCAACCCACCAGGTACCTCCAGTAAGCGCCACTGAGCTGCATTGTAGACAGGTGTAAAAAGAAGCATGGCCTCAGAACACCTCTCTGCAACGCAGCCCCATGGTTCCTGGTGGGCTGGTGGGCTTTTATATATATATAGACCCGCAGTTTGTCCGCGGATGTGCAAACCCGCGACCGTGGCCGGCCGCTAACAAATGGAAGAAAAGGTTGCCACCTAGGTGGGAATGCACTTACAGGTAGGAATTAATGCCAGCGCAAGGGCGCGAGCTGCGAACAGAGTCCCTTTCTTGCCAGACGCGTTACGGGCCAACGCCCTCTTCAGTGGCAGCACATGTGACATGACGGCAGCTGCAGGCACCAGTAAATACGGTTTTGTAAATGCTAATCCCTAACTATATATGGTCTATAACCTATGGTTTTTATATATATATATATATATATATATATATATATATATATATATATATATATATATATATATATATTCTGCTCCACGGGGTGTCCATATTTCAAGCAGCACTCAGACGCGGTTCAGCTCTTTCCCCTTAAAGCTTTATTGGTATGCAGGCAGCTTTCCTCGGTATTTTACAGCACTCGACCAAAGCCTGACGCGTTTCGTTTTCAACTTCCTCAGAGGCACGGTCGAAGGAAGCATTGCGGGGCCACACCCCCCTCCCTCCTTTTCACCATGTCATGCGCTGATATGCAGCAGGTGAGCAGACATGTAGGTTTTGTGGGAGGTGTAGTCCATTTCAGTCCACAGATGGATGCCTCGTGTGATGGTGCCAAATCAAGCTCCCCAGGAGCCCCAAGGAAAGGAGCACCGCTAATCCAGGAACCGCCCTCCACACAATGAGTCCCAGGTAGGACCCGTGGCCCCCTCAGGTTCGGGGGTGGTGCCCGCTTCGCGGCTGGACCGCCGTGTCTTACATTCTGCTCCACGGGGTGTCCATATTTCAAGCAGCACTCAGACGCGGTTCAGCTCTTTCCCCTTAAAGCTTTATTGGTATGCAGGCAGCTTTCCTCGGTATTTTACAGCACTCGACCAAAGCCTGACGCGTTTCGTTTTCAACTTCCTCAGAGGCACGGTCGAAGGAAGCATTGCGGGGCCACACCCCCCTCCCTCCTTTTCACCATGTCATGCACTGATATGCAGCAGGTGAGCAGACATGTAGGTTTTGTGGGAGGTGTAGTCCATTTCAGTCCACAGATGGATGCCTCGTGTGATGGTGCCAAATCAAGCTCCCCAGGAGCCCCAAGGAAAGGAGCACCACTAATCCAGGAACCGCCCTCCACACAATGAGTCCCAGGTAGGACCCGTGGCCCTATAAACTCTCACATGGACTGTGTTTTACATATGTACTTACTTTGACATGTAGCACTGAGAAATCCAATCACTCACCAATACATTCATGCACACAGTCAACTGTCCATACAGCTGTTTCTACATGCACTTTTGAACCCATACACCTAGGGAATCAACTGCTCACACATCTATGCACAGAGTTATACACCTCCCAGCCACCCACACACATACTCAGTCTCCCATACAAATACTTGGGCAACCATTCAATTACCCATATAGTTACTGATATAGCTACTGATTTAAACATGCAGCAGTTTACAGAACAACATATATAATGAGACACTTTAATCACTAACCCATGCACTCAGTGAGACACATTTAATCATTCTCTCATACAGTCAGTCATGCACCTACTAAATCCTTCATCCAGACACTTATACATCCACCCATTCTTCAATATGTAAGACATATTTTAACTTTACAGAAACATACAGTCACTGGGTGTTGTCATCAGTGATGTCATCAGTGATGTCATTTGAGATGTCATCAGTGATGTCATCAGTGATGTCACTGACCATGTCATGAATGATGTAATATGTGACATCATTAGCAGTGGATTGCGGGTCCGCGATATATAGTTAGTGCAACTAACTATATATGGAATTTCAATGGTTTTGTGCGAATAAAATAAGGTTTTGTAAATGCTAATCCCTAACTATATATGGTCTATAACCTATGGTTTTTTCAGTGAATATATATATATATATATATATATATATATATATATAATATTCACTGAAAAAACCATAGGTTTCACACCAGTTATAGTTAGGAATTAGCATTTAAAAAACCTATTAAATTCACTAAAAAAACCATAGGTTTCACATCAGTTATAGTTAGCTGGAAATTGTACTGACAGAAAACCATTGAAATTCCACGTTATAGTTAGTTGGACATACTATAACTTGCGCGTGTAATGCACTGCAGATGACGTCACATCTTACATCACTCATGACATGGTCAGTGACATCACTCATGACATCACTGATGACACCATCCAGTGAATGTGTGCCCTTCTGGAAAATAAATATGTTTTTATATATGCATATGTAAAGGTCGATGGAAGAATAAATGTTTAAATAAGTGTGTAAATTGATGTTTTTTAAGAAAAAAATGATTGGTTAACTGGCTTATTAAGTGTATCTTAGTGAATACATATATTAACGAGTAATGTTTAAATATTTAAATATATGTATCAGTGTTTCACTTTGTGTATAAATGGCTGCATGGGTTGGTGAGTAGCTACATGTGTGTGTATATGGGTTATTAGATGTTTTTTTAGTATCAGTATGAGTGTCTGTATGGTTTGGTGGGAGTGTTACTTAGCACATAGATGCATCAATGACTGACTCACTGTTTGTATGTGTTTTGAAGACGGCATATGTGCAGGACTGTATGGGTGGATGAGTGTGTATATGCGTGTGTTAGTGAGTGAATGACTGTCTCATTAGTGTCTTTATCAGTAACTACATATGTTTTAACCACATCGCTGCTGTGGTTATTTTTCCCCTTTGCTGGAAATTGCCATTTTGCTGGTGTCATGACGAGCTCAGCTCTGCTGTGCCTCATGACGAGCTGAGCTCGTCATGAGCATGGAAGGGGTTAATCTAGTATATGTGAGTATTGATGTATATGAGTGAGTATATGTGAGAGTGAGAGATTGAAAGAGTTCTTGTTTAAATAAGTATGTGTTTCTATAAGTGATTGTTTAAGAGAGTAAGTATGTGTAAGTTTCCTTAGAAGTAAGGTGGTAGTGTGTGTATAGCTGTATATGCAAATAAATGGATGTTCAATAGTTTATTTGCATGTGTGATTATGTGTGTGAGTAACTTTTGGATGACTGTCGGTGTATAACAGGATGTATAGGTGTTTCACTACATAAGATGAGTGAATATATGTATGATTGACTATATAGAACTGTTGGTGAATGAGTGGATGTGTATATAGATGGTGGTATTACTGAATTGGTTCTTTTAACTGGTATGGGTATCTCTATTTTTTTGAAAATTGCAGTTTCTATTTTTTAATATGTGTTTCAAGGGTTACATTACACTGAAAGGAGGTCTGTCACTCTGTCACAAGGATGGTGTCACCAATGATGTCATGAGTGATGTCACTGACCATGTTATGAGTGATGTAATATGTGACGTCATCAGCAGTGCATTGCAGGCGCGCAAGTTATAGTGAGTCCAACTAACTATAACGTGGGAATTTCAATGGTTTTATGTCAGTAAAATTTCCAGCTAACTATAACTGTTGTCAAACCTATGGTTTTTTCAGTGAATTTAATAGGTTTTTTAAATGCTAATTCCTAACTATAACTAGTGTGAAACCTATGGTTTTTTCAGTGAATTTTATAGGTTTTTTAAATGCTAATTCCTAACTATATGAGGCCTGAAACCTATGTTCTTTTCAGTGAATTTCAAAGGTTTTTTTAATGCTAATTCCTAACTTTATAGGACCTGAAAGCCCACCAGGAATCTCCAGTATGCGCCAGGGGACTGCATTGCAGAGAGGTGTAATGAAGCCATGACCCTTTTTACACCTCTCTGCAACGCAGCCCCGTGCATGTTTGATGAGGGGGAACTAATTCCCCTTGCATACTGGGGGCCCCTGGGGGCCAACTAGCCCACCTGGAACCTCTAGTATGCGCCAGGGGGCTGCATTGCAGAGGTGTAATGAGGCTATGCCCCTTGTTACACCTCTCTGCAACGCAGCCCCCTGCTGCATTTGCAGAGGGGGAACTAATTACCCTTGCATACTGGGGGTCCCTGGGGGCCAACTAGCCCACCAGGAGCCTCCAGTATGCGCCAGGGGATGCATTGCAGAGAGGTGCAATGAGGCCACACCCTTTTTACACCTCTCTGCAATGCAGGCCACTGGCGCGTTTGCAGAGGGGGGACTAATTCCCCTTGCATACTGGGGGTCCCTGGGTCATATCTGCCCAAACACCGATATTCCGAACGATTGAAAATTACTTTTCTTGAGAAACATTTGGATTTGGATAATCATGTCCTATACTTTGGAATTTTTGAAAGACTGACTTTGAGGATGCTATAAATTACTCAAGTCTGCCTGAATTGTGTGGGTAAAATTGATACCTAGTCACTTTGAATAAGAATGTACTTACGTCTCGTCTAACATTTGGAAGAAATATCTAGTTATATGACAACAGGATACCGACATAACTTGAAGGAAATAAGAACGCCCTGAAGAAGTTCTGTTGTACAGAATGAAATGTTTCGGCTGGCTGTGGTACGTAAACTTAAGGAAAATAAAAGCATTTGAATATACACCAAGATTCAGCGCTTCAATAAGGACTCTAAGTGATATGATTTGATTGGACTCATTGTGCAAGTGGTGCTGTGCCAAACTTTGGAATATTCTCCACTACTCTCTACTACTTACTCTCTCCTACCCCACTATTCTCAAATACTCACTCTCTACTACTCATTCTCTACTACTCTACTACTCTCTACTACTATCTCTCTAATACTCACTCTCTACTACTCACTACTCACTACTCCCTACTACTCACTATCTACTACACACTACTACTCACTCTCTACTACTCTCTCTCTACTACTCACTCTTTACTACTCACTACTACTTTCTACTACTCACTCTCTACTACTCACTCTTTACTACTCACTACTACCTTCTACTACTCACTTTCTACTACTCACTCTCTACTACTCTCTCTCTACTACTCACTTTCTACTACTCACTCTACTACTCACTCTCTACTACTCTCTACTACTCACTCTCTACTACTCTCTCTCTACTAGTCTCTACTACTCACTCTACTACTCACTCTCTACTACTCTCTACTATTCTCTCTGCTACTCAATCTCTACTACTCTCTACTACTCACTCTCTACTACTCACTCTCTACTACTCTCTACTACTCACTCTTTACTACTCTATACTACTCACTCTCTACTGCTCTCTATTACTCACTCTACTACTTACTCTCTACCACTCTCTACTACTCACTCTCTACTACTCTCTACTACTCACTCTACTATTCACTCTATTACTCTCTACTACTCACTCTCTGCTCCTCTCTCTACTGCTCTCTACTACTCTCTACTACTCACTCTCTACTCTCTATTACTCACTCTCTACTCTCTACCTCTCGACCTCTCTCTACTTCTCTCTCTACTAGTCTCTACCTCTCTACCGCTACCTCTCTACCTCTACCTCTCTACCTCTACAACTCTACCTCTCTACCTCTCTCTACACGCACACATATACACATATATGCATATATATGCATATGCATTTATATATATGTATGTGTATGTATATATATATATTTAAAAAAACAACAAAAATAATTTTGTTTTTAAACAGCTACTTTTTTAAAAACTGTCATTCTTTTTCCCCATGGTACGCTCCCCGGTACGCTCCCGGGCGCTCCCCCCGCGAAAATAATGTGGTTTTTTTTTGGCCCGCGGGGCCCTTTTATGACCCCCATATCAAACCTAGGGGGCCAAGGGGGGTCTACTCTGCCCCATTATGGTCAATTCCCCCTTTGTTTTAGCCACCTCTTGTGTCTCGATCCTACTGAGACACAAGATGGCGGCCGCTCCGGACTGTTTGGAATGTTTACAGACACCCGAGAGCCAATCACCTTTCCGCACGCAGCGCTACCATAGATATATATATTTTTTTGAACCTAAATTACTCAAAAACCACTGGAGCACATATCTTGAGACATAGCAAAGGCATATCGGGCTACCAGTCCCTACAATTTTGCCAAGTTTGGTGGAAATCCATTCAGCCGTTTGGGCTAAAAGTGAGTTTGACCGCCCTATGAAAATTAACATGGGGAAAACATGTTTTGGGACCCCCCTTTTATCTCGGCCCCCGCTTCACGAATCCCCCCCAAACTTTCAAGGAAGGACCGGAGCTCCACGAGGCAAATTTGAGGAAATTTTCAGGCAGATTCGTCAACCGGCGTTAAAGTTATTCCAAATAGAATTTTGAGATTTTGCATTGAAAAAAATCCTAACAATAATTACCTACTGGCGACCGCCAGTAGGATATATATATATATATATATATATATATATATATATATATATATATATATATATATATATATATATATATATATATTACCTACTGGCGGTCGCCAGTAGGTAGTTATAGTTAGGATTTTTTTCAATGTTAAATCTCAAAATTCTATTTGGAATAACTTTGGCACCGGTTGACGAATCTGCCTGAAAATTTCCTGAAAATGGCCTCGCGGAGCTCCGGTTCTTCCCTGAAAGTTTGGGGGGGATACGTCATGCGGGGGCCGAGATAAAAGGGGGGTCCCAAAACGCATTTTCCCCATGTTAATTTCCATAGGGCGGTCAATTTCACTTTTAGCCCGAACGGCTGAATGGATTTACACCAAACTTGGCAAAATTGTAGGGACTGGTAGCCCGATGTGCCTTTGCTATGTCTCAAGATATGTGCTCCAGTGGATTTTGAGTAATTTAGGTTAAAAAAAATATATATATCTATAGGCGCTCTCCGGTGCGCGCACTTGAGTGCGCTCCCGGCGCGACACGCGACTTGCGCGCAGAAAGCTGATTGGCTCTTGGGTGTCTGTAAACATTCTAAACAGTCTGGAGCGGCCACCATCTTGTGTCTCGGTAAAATCGAGACACAAGGGGTTTGAAAAAAAAGGGGCAAATGACCATAAGGGGGAAGAGTAGACCCCCTCTGACCCCCTAGGTTTGATGTAGGGACTAAAATAGGGTCCTGCAGGGCATTAAAAAAAATTTTTCGTTTTGCGCGGGGGAAGCGCATGGTACGCGCACCGGCGAAGCACGGGGAAAATCCAGGACCATATTTATGAAGGCCTTGCGCTGTTAGTTTTGCGCCTCCTGTGCGTCAATTTTTGTGACGCACCAGCGGTGTAAAAAAATGCGCATTGTTATGCAATATTTAAAAAGTGACGCATCTATCTAGATGCGTCACTTTTTAAATATAGTGCAACGAGGCACATTTTATTACACTGCTGGTGTTATGCGTCACTTTTCTGTGCGCACTCCTTATGACATTCCAGATGTGTCATATTTAATGTATGACGAATCATGTTGCAAGGAGTTACAGATACGTCAGTATTTCTGACATATCTGTAAACATAAAAGTGATGCGAGGCAGGTGCAAGATTTTGACGCAACAGCATCCTAAAAGTGACGCAGAGAAATCTTATAGATTTCAGTACGTCGTTATTACCAAGCTTTTTGCGGGGGAATGCCCCCTTTGCATACATTATACCTGACGCAGATATAATGTGGCGCAGAGTTTTAAAAAGTGACCCATGTACCTAGATGCGTCACTTTTTAAAAATAGCGTCAGGTATAATGCATGCAGAGGGGGTGTTCTCCCGCAAAAAGCTTTGTAATAGCGACGCAGTGAAATCTTTGAGATTTCACTGCGTCAGTTTTAGGATGCTGTTGCGTCAAAATCTTGTGCCTGCTTTACAGCAGGTGTTAGACTGAGGTAAGACCTTTCACATGCTGCTTTCCCCATTTGAAAGGACACATTACTGGAGTTGCGTCACTTTTGTGACGCACTCCAGCAATGCGTTACTTGGAATGTCATAAGGAGTGCGCACAGAAAAGTGACGCATCGCACCAGTGGTGTAAAAAAATGTGCCTCGTTGCGTTATATTTAAAAAGTGACGTATCTAGGTAGATGGGTCACTTTTTAAAATCAAGCGCCACATTATATCTGCGTGAGGTATAATGCATGCAGAGGGGGTGTTCCCCCACTAAAAGCTTTGTAATAGCGACGCAGTGAAATGTTTGAGATTTCACTGCGTCACTTTTAGGATGCTGTTGCATCCTTTAAATATAGTGCAACGAGGCACATTTTATTACACTGCTAGTGTTATGCGTCACTTTTCTGTCCACAGTCCTTATGACATTCCAGATGTGTCATATTTAATGTATGACGAATCATGTTGCAAGGAGTTACAGATACGTCAGTATTTCTGACATATCTGTAAACATAAAAGTGATGCGAGGCAGGCGCAAGATTTTGACGCAACAGCATCCTAAAAGTGACGCAGCTAAATCTCATAGATTTCAGTACGTCGTTATTACCAAGCTTTTTGCGAGGGATTGCCCCCTCTGCATACATTATACCTGATGCAGATACAATATGGCGCAGAGTTTTAAAAAGTGACCCATGTACCTAGATGCGTCACTTTTTAAAAAATAGTGTCAGGTATAATGCATGCAGAGGGGGTGTTCCTTGCAAAAAGCTTGGTAATAATGACGCAGTGCGTCACTTTTAGGATGCTGTTGCGCCAAAATCTTGCGCCTGCTTCACAGCAAACCTTTCACATGGTGCTTTTTCCATGTGAAAGGACACATTACTGGAGTTGCGTCACTTTTGTGACGCACTCCTGCAATGCGTTACTTTTGTGTTTACAGATATGTCAGAAATACTGACATATCTGTAACTCCTTGCGAATTGATTAGTCATATATTAAATATGATATATCTGGAATGTCATAAGGAGTGCGTCCAGAAAAGTGACGCATCGCTGTTTTCACGTAGCGATGCGTCACTTTTCAGAAATGAGGCCTCCAGTTTATTCACTGTGTCATAACTTTCTTTTCTAACACTCACCTTCTTTCATTCCTCCTACTTCACTTCCTTTCACCTCTCATAACTTTCTGTTCTTTCTTACTCATTCTCCTTTCAATTATCAATGCACTATATTTCACTTACTCTTCATTTTTTAAGAATATAGCTCTTTGATGAGAATTGGAGGTAGTTCTGAAAAGAACTTTTGGTTTTCTTCTTTTAACTGAACAGGAACAAAAACAGGGAATGGAAACTGCTCAACAGGAGCAAAAAGAAAAGAAAAAAATTAGGGGTGGGAAGGGCAGCGATGGTTCTCCAATGCTCGAACCATGAGCTGGACACTTTGCTCCCCATAGGTGAGGAGTTGATTGCAGTATCTGCATCTGAGGACACCATGGTTAAAAGCAGGTTGTATGTTTGCTACCTGCTCCTGTGATTGTTCTCTTCCAGAAGAAGTTGCTCCTCCTGTTGATGTAGAGGCCCCATCTCTGGGAACCTCTTGTGCCAGAGCCCTGACACTTTCCCGGGCAAAATTCTGGGGGTGCCTCCTCTCCACATGGCGAATCATGGTGAAGTTGCCAAAAGAGTATTTTTTTGGGGGGTTACCCCGTGACAGGACCTGTTTGCAGATCCTGCACTCTACTTTTGGTGCATTCACCTTCTTCTGGTCTGCTGGAAACTTAAAAAATTTCCAGATGAAATGTTCTTTGACCTTCGGCTGAGGAGGCTCTTCATCAATGAAATCATTGGAGTCATCTTCACTGCTGGATGGTCTGGCAGCCATGATGAATCCAGGAATATGGAGCAGCAAAAAAGGCAGGTCTTTCAGTCACAAAAGTGAAAGAAGAAGTGAAGGAAATGGGTGGGGATTTCATTCATTGTAAAAAAAAACTGTTAGCAACCAATGAAAAGTGTTATTTTAGGGTCACATGACCCGACGCGTTTACGCTGCGCGCTCCGGAGCACTTCCGGTGCGTTTACGCAGCGCGATCGTAGGCGCTTCCGGGGCGCAAACGTGGCGCGATCGTAGGCGCTTTTGCGTGCGTTTATGCGCCGCGAACGTAGGCGCTTCCGAGGGCACTTACGTTGCGCGCCGAAGTGACGTCATCAATCTTTTATAGAAATGCATAATCATTTTCCTTATTAAAAAAAACAAATTTTATTTGTATGGTACGAAATGTTTTGCATTATTATTAACTTTTCATTCATATTTTTTTTCACGAACGACAGTTGCGCTCTGGGTGCGCTTTCAGATGAGCTCTCGGAAAAGCTTACCGGAGAGCTTAGCTGAAAGCTTCCAGGAGCGCGCACCCAGAGCGCAAAAGAAAAAAATTATATAAAAAAAATGAATACTTAAAAAAAAACAGCAAATTGTAAAAAAAAAAAAAGGTTAGAAACTCGATATACAAAGGAATTAGCATTTAAAAAACCTATGAAATTCACTGAAACAACCATAGGTTTCACACCAGTTATAGTTAGGAATTAGCATTTAAAAAACCTATGAAATTCACTGAAAAAACCATAGGTTTCACACCAGTTATAGTTAGGAATTAGCATTTAAAAAACCTATTAAATTCACTGAAAAAACCATAGGTTTCACACCAGTTATAGTTAGCTGGAAATTTTACTGATATAAAACCATTGAAATTCCCACGTTATAGTTAGATGGACTCACTATAACTTGCGCGTGCAATGCACTGCTGATGATGTCTTATTAAGCCAGTTAACCAATCAATTTTTAAAAACCATCCATTTAGACACTTATTTAAACATTTATTCTTCCATCAACTTTTACATATACATATATAAAATATATTTATTTTTCAGAAAGACACACATTCACTGGATGGTGTCATCAGTGATGTCATGAGTGATGTCACTGACCATGTCATGAGTGATGTAATATGTGATGTCATCAGCAGTGCATTGCACGCGCAAGTTATAGTGAGTCCATCTAACTATAACGTGGGAATTTCAATGGTTTTATATCAGTAAAATTTCCAGCTAACTATAACTGGTGTGAAACCTATGGTTTTTTCAGTGAATATATATATATATATATATATATATATGCAAATCCACTCGTACAGAAAGTACAACGCACTCCACACAGATGAAAGTCGGACAAGATATATATATATATCTCCAGCACTGCCTCAAAAAACTCTCGGACACGGACCTTTAAAGTTAGTGCTTAATATTTATTCCTCAGTAGCAGAATTATGCCGCATGACGTTTCGGCTCCATGGAGCCTTGCTCACATGACAATGTTCATCTGTTACATGCTCAAATTTAAAGTGACAGTGCCCATTTCATATGTACCACGTGACAACATAATGACCGAATACAATTGCATGGTAACCCATTGTACTATAGCAAAAAAGAATGCATGGATCGTACCCATCCTTTAATACTCATGTCTGGTACATTTCAACATTATAGCTGTAAAATTCCCATTTACTTGTTGGCTACTCAAATGATGTAATATGAGACATCTGTTTGTTAATAGTTACAACTGCTCGTAATGCAAAGAATATAGTAATTCAAACATTCAAAATTTCCGAACTTCAATAGTTCATATATTTACTAGTTCAAGCAGTAATGGCTCATTAAATATCGGATGTTATCAATTGATAAAGTGGATAAACGTGCAGAATTGTTCAAATATGCAAAGTAAACAATGTACCTCTGGCATCAAGACATTTGTGAGTGCATGTAATACATGTCTAATACTTTTCCTCCGTTCAGCTGATAGCCATCCTACCTTTGCCAATTAGAGGGCTAAATATTGATAAAACAATGTCATTTTAAAATATATACCTTCTGATGTGCAAAATTGCAAAATAGTGCAAAATAGCAAATCTTGTGCAAATATATGGCTTGCCTCCAGCTGCAGATAGAATCGATCTATCATACATCTGAATCAGATATAATAGATAACTACGGTTGACCAATTTTATCTCGGGTTTATATAAAATGCAGATATGTCTCTATTAAAACAACACTATGAAAGCAGATAAATAGTAACAACTTACATTACATCTTTATGCTCTATTGGGTCACATCTTCTAAAAACAAGAAAGAACAAATGAATAATAAAAACGCCAATAAGAACTGTGCTGGACACCAAGTGAAAAATGTGTAAATGAGGTTATAAGTGTAGTCCATCTCATGAGCATGCACCTAAAAAACAAGCCCAAAAATATGCTAATGTTTAAAAACAGTACATTTTCATTTTCTCGCAGCAACTGTGTATGATTCCTACTTCGAGGAGGATATAATGAGTTACTGAATATATACATTACATAAATTCTGCAAAATATGTCAGGGGGTCACTAGAGTCCTCCAGATAAAGCAATATTAGACCATCGCTAGTATATATGAATTGATATTATCCCCAGCCGGGGACAATCGATACCACCACGAGGGTGAGTCAGTAGTAGAATAACAGGTGGCATGAATACTAAGGGATAAAGGCAGTAGTATAGTAAGATACCTAATCTGGATGCCTCACGGATCCTAGAGCTAGTATAGTGCCCAGCTACTGCCTGGAGGTACTGAAGATTTAAGGTAAACATGTGTACATGTCTTCAGTGACATTGAGACCTCCTGGAGACGGTGTATCCAACTGTAAGATGTATCGAGTCTCCAATCTTCGAAGTTTGGCCTCCCTGTCCCCTCCACATCTGCTGGCTTTGACAGCGTGAATAACAAAATATTTAAGGCTGGTATTGTCACCCTGATGTACATCACGGAAATGTCTAGCCACCGGATACGTATTATCCTGGTTGGCTATTGCCCTTAGATGTTGAAGTATGCGTTTGTGCACAGCAAGCTTGGTACTCCCGACATGCTACTGCCTGGAGGTACTGAAGATTTGAGGTAAACACGTGTACATGTCTTCCGTTACATGGAGACCTCCTGGAGACTTAGAATCCAACTGTAACATGTATTGAGTCTCCAATCTTCAAAGTTTGGCCTCCCTGTCCCCTCCGCATCTGCTGGCTTTGACAGCGTGAATAACAAAATATTTAAGGCTGGTATTGTCACCCTGATGTACATCACGGAAATGTCTAGCCACCGGATACATACTATCCTGGTTGGCTATTGCCCTTAGATGTTGATGTATGCGTTTGTGCACAGCTAGCTTGGTACTCCCGACATGCTTCAACAAACAAAGGCATTGCAATACATAAATGGCGTATTCCGTCTTGCATGTTAATACTTGGGTGATAGGATGTTCCTGACTGCTGAACCCGTCGGTGTAAGTTTTCTTATTGATCCCGTGCACGCAGGATTTGCAGGTTTTACATCTGAAAAACCCACTGTTATTTTGCAGCCATGTTGTTTTTTCAATGGTTTCAGGGCAGGTGTCTACTAGCTGGTCTTTTAAGGATGTGGCTCTGCTGAAAGTCAGGGAGGCTCTGTGTGGTAGCGAGGGTCCAATCACAGGATCGTTCAACACAATTGGCCAGTTTTTATTGATGATATTATAGATAGCCTTGTGTTGTTTGCTATATCCTGTGATTATTCTGAATGTATTGCTCTTACTGTTTCCAAATCCCACGCTATTAGGAACTGGTTCCCCATCAGGGCACCCTTCCTTTCTATATTTATCTAGCAGGTCCTCTCTGCTATGTCCCATAGATTTAATGAGGGCATTTTCAATGCTCTGAACACAGTACCCTCTCTCTAGAAATCTACACTTACTGGCATGTTGGGCCGCTTCTAAATCTTGTGGATTGCTACAGACCCTCCTAATGTGCAGATCTCCCCATAGGGGATGCTGGCCATAAGGTGGGCAGGATGCGCACTTCCCGCATGCAGGATAGTGTTTCCTGCCGTGCTCTTGCTGAACAGTTTAGTTCTAACTTGCCACTTTTGACATAAACCTCTGTATCAAGTAAGATGGAGAAGTGTGGCTCAATGGTTAGAACGGCAGACCCTGATGCAGAGGTCTAGCCCGGGTCCAGGGTTCAATTCCCTGCCTCAGCGGGTCATGGGCTCAAAATTCCATGGACCTGATAATTCTCGCCTCGGTGCCTATTCCAATCATGGAGTGCAACTCTGGGCAATAGCTTGCTTAATCTCCACAATGGCCCCCACAACGCTAAGGATGCCTGGCCTCCAACTTGGGGGTGCCCAGGAGTGGACACTTCACAGGGAAAGCCAGGATGGGTTCCACAGCGGTATTTGTACAAGTGCCTTGAGACCCTTGCGGGTGAGTAGTGCGCTATACAAATATCAATTTACAAGGTGACTGAGGTTTGGCTTAATGTAGCTGTGAAGGTTAAATTTAGTCTATTGACATTAATGTCCGTAATGAAATCATGGGCATGCTGTTCACTACCTTTCCAAATCACAAATAAGTCGTCGATAAAACGGTACCATCCAATTATATTAGTTTCAAAGACCTCTTGATATTCTGTTTTGAGGACCAGTTCCTCCCAAGCTCCCATGTGCAGACACTCGAAGCTTGGGTAGAAAGTGGCCCCCATTGCAACTCCCTGTAACTGTCGATAAAGGAGATTGTTATACATAAATACATTGTAAGAAAGACAGTACTCAAGCATTTGAAGCAGCATAATATTGTGAGCATCAAACTGATCAGATTGTCGTGACAGATAGTATTTTACTGCTACAAGTCCATCAGTGTGAACTATACTGGTGTACAGGGCGGTAACATCAAGTGCCATCATCCAATCGCCCTCTACCCACTTGATATGCTGTATTTTCTGCAAAAAATCCCCAGTGTCTTGTACATAGGAATCCAGTGAGCGTCAATGTAGATGGATGTGTGTTCCAACCAACCGCCCCTGGCTGAGATGATGGGCCTGCCAGGGGGGTTATTCATGTCCTTATGTACCTTAGGGATAAATTAAATTAGGGAAGTTACAGGGTTTTCAATTTTCAAATATTTGAGTTCTTCCTCTGAAATCATTTTTTGACTTTCCATTTTGAAAGTTTTTGATGGTACTCCATTTTGATATTTTTCAATGTCATTGCATTAATTCGCTCATAACAACGACGATCATTGAGTTGGAGGTAAGCCTCCTTGTCATAGTTGCTTTTGGACATGAGGACGATGCTGCCGCCATCATCGCTACCACGTATTACAACATCCTTCTCCCTAGTTAGGCGGGAGACAAGAGCTTCATATTGTTGAGTCTGTTTGTCATATTTTTTCTTTTGCGTGCAAGTTTTCCTTTGTAGGTCTTTTAGTTGCTTTACTGTATTTTCATGGAAGATGTCAATCACATCGCGTGGCAGGACTGGGTTGAACAAAGACGGCGGTCTAAATGGAATTTTGGCAGTAATGCGGTTTCCTAATCTGTCTACCGTTTCTGTCTGACTGGGGCTGATCTCGTATTTATCATAGCCTGCCCCTTCCGTGTTCCATAGTTCTGCAATTTCTTCCAATGTAGGGGGGGTCTCAGGAATATCAATAGGGCTTGTTAATGCTGTTTGCTGAACCATCGTGCTTTTCTTGGGTTTCAGGGCATAGTGTTTTTGTAATTTCATCTTTCTGATGGCTTTATAGAAATCACATCTGGTGACAGCATAGTTGAAATTACAGGGTGGCGTAACGGATAAACCTAGTTTCAGGATATTTTCTTCAT
Organism: Lissotriton vulgaris; assembly: GCF_964263255.1. Classification (NCBI taxonomy): domain Eukaryota; kingdom Metazoa; phylum Chordata; class Amphibia; order Caudata; family Salamandridae; genus Lissotriton; species Lissotriton vulgaris. The sequence goes on along the minus strand of NW_028254688.1, from coordinate 39,175 downwards.
TGTTTGTCAGATTTAAAGACCTACGGTTGATTATGGTACGATTGGATTCTTTGTCCATTGTCAATGCCTGGTTGTCCAATGACCCCTGCCTCTCTTTGGCTTCTGATAGTTTCCTCCTCTTCCTCGTCCTGTTCCTTTGTCGCTGCTTGTAGTTGGCCCATTGTCTTTGTAGTTTATTTGAATTCTTGGCCGGAGTGACTCTAACCTTTCTTGGAATAAAAAACTAATTTCATGGCCAGGTGAGGGTTTAATCTGTGTGCTAGTTATGACATTATTGCGGCGTTCAGACTCCGATTCAGTGTCAACTTCAGAGCTGATCCCAGATGTTGAGGAGTCAGTTTGTTCTTCATTTTTTCTGTTCATTCTTTGTTTAGATGGTTTTTTGGAGGAAGGCGCACGCAAAACATCGTACTTCCTTAAAAAAGTGAAGATTTGACCTAACTCATAATCATTACGGTCACGCTGAAACTTATAGGTTTTCCTCTCCATAATTTTGCCTCTTCCTTTTTGCGCCGCACATTCATCTCATTGGTAAGCTTGTTTTTGCGGGGAATGAGATTTTAATCTCTTTTTATGATCAATTTAATAACTTATCTCATTCGTCAATTTTGGATCGCTTGTTTTCTGTCATTGAGTAAAAGACAAACCCCGCATAGGTTAGATAAAACCCATAAACTGACGCAACTCTGAAGAACCACTTACAACTGATAAAGTTTAAAAGTTTTAATATAAAATAAAAAAAAGTTGCAAATACAATCCTCTCAGGATAAGGTTCATCAAATATAGAGGAACTAGAAGGAACATATATTCCCTAAAGAACCTCAGTCTACAACCGAATACAATTAAAGTCAGCTCGAGAATCAACAAGTTAAAAACATAGATATGATGTGGTTCCGTTGCGTCATCTAAAGAAAGAGAAAAATAATCAAGTTCATCTGTCCCTACTCTATACTAAGTGACATCCCTACTTCGCAAGTTCCTAACCTAAAAAGGTGTCAGCAATTTGACTTCCAAAGAAGTACAAACTCTCTTAGCCTCTAAAGGTAATTTCTATCGAGAAGCAGTACCCTCTCTGCCTACCCATCCGCTCTCTAAAGGTCCTCGGCCTACTGCTCTCTTGCGCTCTGATCTCTCTCAGCGCATCTGCTCAAGTCATCTACTCTGAGCTCTTCGCCTTCGCCTTCGCTCTCGCAATTCGCTTCACCCTTCGCTATCTTCTCCCCGGGGTGCTGTCCCTAAAATACACAATCACAGTGTGGGTGGAACGCCCCTTCGACGCCCACCGCGGACTTTCCCCATTATCTCATTCTTTGCTCTTTTCTATGTCTTCATCTCCTTCCGTCGTCCGTTAAGTTGACCCTTCTCCTTAGGCGCCATCTTCGTCTTCTTGCTGGTGACTTCATTGACATCTCAGTTGTCCTTTCGGAGCAAAAGTCTATCACCTCAGCAGAACTTTACTCTTTACAACTATATGCATAACCTTTCTTGGTCCTGTGAATGGTCATTTCAAAACAAGACTCAAATTCCAAGCGCCCCTTATCACGTTTAGGCCATAAACTCCGTCCGGCATTGTCACCTTAAATCTAACAAAGACTAGACCCCTTGGCTCGCACGTTCACATCAAGGCTATTCACGACTCCTGTGAGCCCACTAAATTACAAACAGCGGACTACACTCCTGCGAACCCTTGGTCAGCTAGGTTAAAATCACACATGACCTAAACCCTTCTAACATTCTTACAAGAAGCTTTCTACACAGTATAACCTTTAACACACATTTATATATAATCGTATTTAGTAAATCGTTTGCTTAAGTGAATACATTCTACATAGAATATAAATTACCTAGAATATAACTTTACATTCTCATTCGTTACATCGTTATGTATGCTCTCTGCACATCTCTCCATGTTATATTTCTCGCCGTTTCTCCATTTAAATTACACATGTACATGAATTCCACTTTGCACGTTCTTCAATTCGTAAGCATTTCTACACATTTCTACATTAGTCCACTATGTATACGGCCTTCTGAATCTAACGTATTTCAAGAGTGAATACAGTTACATTTCCTATATTACCTTGATTACATCGGTTAACTTTATGCTATAAGTGTCAACTTCATGTTACGATATACATTTCATTCCTACGTTATACGATATACTTGAAAATATGGCTCGGATATATGTTTTATTCAAATTGCGCTCTCTCAGTTCCCCCCTTTGATGACTTCTGGGAGTCATCACTAAATGCAATTTGAATAGCACCCTTACACAGAACTAGTTACAATATTCCCTCTTTTTATCGTTTCAAGAGCTCTTAAACTTTTGTACTGTTGATCTTGTAAAGCAGCTAATCTCCTTTCTTGCTCTCGCATGGATCTTTGTAACCGGTTCGACCTATACCATTTATACAATTTCACTAACCCTAATATTGTGATTATACAAATCAATACTATCAATACAGGTTTTAATATATACCATATTATGCTTTTACCAAGGTTGGCAAACCAACTTCTAACCTTTCCTACTCCTTGACCTACTTTTTCCCAAACATTTGTTTTTGATAAATATTCGATTTCTTTATGTATCTGTGTAATGTTCTGTATGACTTTCTCAAGTGGTTTTGAATTGTCTGGAATGTAAGTACAACATTCTTGGACCTTCAAATCCTTGCAAACTCCGCCCTCTTTTGCTAGCAGTACATCTAAAGCAAGTCGGTTCTGAAGAACCATTGCTCTAATCGACTGCATCTCTCCCTCTACTAGCATTAATGACCTTGCAGTACTTGCAGATAATCTATCTACGACTGTAGCTAGTCTCCTGATCTTAACATCGTTAAGTATCAAACCTAACATAGGAAACATCGCTCCAAATATGTCTCCAACTACTTCTGCATCTCCTACTTCCCTTTTCGCTCTTGTCGAAGCCTTCCCTTCTATGATCGCTAAATCCTTTGCATGATATATTTTGGGGAAGACAATTGCCAAGTAACACGAACCATACCAATTGTCAGGTAGTTTTACATAGGCATTTCTTCCACATACAAAATATACATTAGGAATCACTTGCATCCCTTTCATAAAATCCTTCGTGTAGTACTCTAACCTAAAAGCATGTTCGCAATTTACTTCACCTACAAATACACTTTCATAATACGTCTTGCTTCGAGTTAAACATAACTTCCCTTTCTGTGTTCTATCCAAAGCTATTGGACCATTGCTACCCTTCTTCTTGTGTGCTTTTTCTTCTTCGGTCCAATCTGTTTTCCACTGTCCTGACATTTTCAGAATCTTCTGCCTTCTGTATCTATCGTCTACTTGTCCTATGAACTTTTTCTCTACTTCTGACACTTTGCAAGTCAGATTATTTCTGCGTGCGTATGATGCATCTAATGTATCCCAAGGAAGAAAGAATTTAGCTAGTCTATCCTCCTTTTTATAATAGTCCCACTTATTCATTTGTTTATAATTCGGAACTTCAGGTAGTACCGAATCATAATTTGAAAAGTAGTACTCAAATCCTGCCCTACCATAAAATATACTAAGCAGTAAACTACATGTTATCCCATAAGTCAGTGGGAGATGAGGATATCGGATGCCTTCGTCTACGGAAGCCGGCAATTGCATACAAACGTAACATTCCTTGGCCTCCATGGCATCGATATACTCGTACAACAATTTAGCATATGCATTTGACCTAAAGTTTCCCTGTGACTCGTCTACGTGTAACCTACCAGCTTCATTCGCCAGTAACGCCTTTTCACGGATGACATTGCTCTCCTCCTCCTTCCCAACAAGAGCAGGTTTCAAAGTTGTTACAGGCTTTATCTCTGCTGTCTCTTTTTCACTTTCATGTCCTACCATGTATGATATGGTTACTACTGTAATTATGAGAAAAATTACTACTGCTATTAGGGTACCTACTATGCATCTAGCTTTTCGGTTTGGGTTGCCGTTCTCCATGTTATCAAAACAGCGCAACTCCTTCCTTTGCGAGGAAAGTTTTTCTTTTCAGTCTTTGAAAGTGCTATTTAACAACAAAAGTCTCTTTTCGCAACAATGTCTTTTCTATTTAGCAACAGACAACCCTAACCCTTCTCCGTCCTCTAAATGTAATCCCTAAATTTATTCTTCTTTCCACTCGGCTCTAGGTTATCTTCTTCTTTATAGCTTATATACAAAAGTTTTTATGCATCAACAATTATTCTCGTACCTGCAGCTTTAACAACAAGTTCCAATAGTTCAAAACGAACAACTTTTTCTTCTTCTTCTGAAATTCGATGACCAAAAGTCGGAAACTGTAATCGATTTAGCACTAGATCTTTGATCCGACTTAGGTATGGGGGTATGGGAAGTGTGAAAGTCAGTAACCCCTCAGTCTCGAGTCCAGGCGTCAACATCCATATCTCCACTGCCACAAATGGATCGAGATCGATTACCTTCACTTCTTTCACTCTCCCAGATTTCTGTCCCCAAGACATCTGCTAGATAGGTCCACTCTGGGGTGGCGTACCTTCTGCAGGGCACACGTACCCTTCTCGATCTTCTTGGACTCTCAGTGCCTGAGTCTGTAGTTTCTTCTTCTTGGTCCGACTCTTCAGCGATCGGGACAAGCGTTCTTTCTTGATCTGCTTTTAAGCTTGGCCTTCTCCTTCTCTCCGGCCAACTAGCTTCGTCACTCCTTGTCCTCCTACTCCTTGTTCTTGGACTTATCTCTTGGTCACTCTCAGCTTGTTCGGTATCTGATTCGGACTCCCAATTACTTTCTTCTCCTGAGGCGACTTCGGTCCCACTGGTGTCCTGACCGTCGTCAACCTGTTCCGACACCGGCTCAACCTCTTCGATCCCCTCTACAGCTTGGCTTTCCCCCTCTGTGGCTTCTCCGCTTTCCGCTGGATTCTCATCCGAGAAAGGAGCTGTTTCTTCCAGAGGTGTTGGCACTCTTCTGGTGTGTGAAGCATGTATCCAGTTTGGCAGGCCTCCACACTTTACTGCAGTGTTCGTAACAAGTATGACTTGAAACGGTCCTCGCCAACGCACGTCTAGACAGTTCTTTCTAACGTGCTTCTTCACCAGGACCCAGTCCCCCGGACACAGGTCATGGCACAAGTCTTGTGCTGATGGAACCTCTGCAGCCTGGACCTGGAGGGACACAGAATTAATGGCATCAGATAGTCCCTTGCAGTAGTCCAAGATCAAATCGTCTGTGATGTTCAACAACGCTGCAGTCGGAACTGATGGCAATCTCATAGCTCTCCCCATTAGCACCTCATGTGGAGAGAGACCTGTTTTCCTATCTGGTGTGCTACGTATGCTCATAAGAACCAATGGAAGTGCGTCTGGCCAACTCAGGGATGTTGATGAACAAACTTTGGCGAGTCTGGATTTTATCGTGCTGTTGATTTGCTCTACAATCCCTGAAGCTTCTGGTCGATAACTGCAATGGAGCTTCTGATCGATACCCAAAGCTGAGCACAACATCTTCACTATTTCGCTGTTAAAATGAGTTCCTCTGTCCGATTCCAAAGAGGATGGCACCCCAAACCTCGGTATCAACTCTCTAAGCAACAACTTCGCTACTGTGAGTGTATCGCACCTACGTGTCGGGTAAGCTTCAACCCATCTGGAAAATATACAAACAATCACTAAGACGTATCTGAGTCTATTGCACTTGGGCATTTCAATAAAATCGAGCTGCATTCTATTGAAAGGCCCCCCAGACCTCCCCATGTGACTCAATGTGACTGGCGTTCTCTTTCCTACGTTTAGCTGCTGACAGATCGCACATCGCTGACATACTGCTTCTGCCGCTACTCTAAACTTCGGATTAAACCACGTTTGTCTGAATACTCTCACCAGAGCATCTCTACCTATGTGTGTTGATCCATGCAATTTCCTTGCCATTGGATTAACAAGCTCGTTTGGTAAAACTGCTCTCCCATCTGCAGAGATCCAAAAATTCATCTCACTTCTAGTACATCCAGCTGTCTCCCAGCCCTTTTTCTCCTCCTCTGGTGCATTTTCCTGAACACTCTTTAGCTCATCCCACGTGTCTACAGTGTCTAACAACATTGTCAATTCAGTTCTTTCCTGTATTCCCCCCACTTCTACATTGGTGTGAGAATAACCTTGTTATGCGCAATAACGCGCTACCTCGTCAGCATAACGGTTGCCTTGCGACACAAAGTCTACGTTCTTCGTGTGCGCGGCACATTTGACAACTGCTATGGCTGACGGACCTTGTAATGCCTCTAACAATAATCTCACGAATTCTCCATTCCTAATAGGAGAACCCGAGGAGGTCATGTAACCTCTTTGAGACCATAACTGCCCATAGTCGTGAACTACCCCGAAACCATACTGGCTATCGGTGTATATGGTGACTCGAATTTTGTTACCTGCTAAACAGGCACGGGTCAAAGCAATAATTTCAGCTACCTGAGCGTAATGTACTCCTTCCAGGCAGGCAGCTTCCACAACTCTGGTAATAGTACAAACTGCATAAGCTGCTCTCAGCTGACCAATATCGTCTCTTACGCATGAACCATCAACGAAGAATATTTCATCGGGGTCAGTCAATGGCTCATCCGCGATATCTGGTCTCGGTTTGGTGCATAGTTCAGTCACATCAAGGCAGTCATGATCTGTACAAATTTCATCATCAATATCATTTGGAAGTGGCATCAAAGTTGCAGGATTCAAGACGGAGCATCTCTTTAGGGTCACATTCTCGGCAGCCAGTATGACTTGCTCGTAGCGTGTGAGCCTGCTATTTGTCAGATGCTGAGTCTTAGTCCTGGTCATTAACAATTCTACAGAATGCGGTATGTACACCACTAACTGATGTCCCATTACCACACTTTCACAACGTTCAATGCTGACACCCGTTGCAGCAACGGATTTGAGACATCCGGGCAACGCTGCGGCTACTGGATCTAATGTAGCCGAAAAATAAGCAACTGGCCTACGCGCATTTCCGTGTATCTGGGCCAAAACTGCTAAAGCGCATCCCTCTCTTTCGCAGCAGTAAAGCAAGAATGGCTTTGTGTAATCAGTCATTCCTAAAGCCGGGGCACGACATAAGTCCTCCCTCAGCTGCAAAAATGCCATCAAACAATCTTTGTCCCATGGTACCGGATCACTTACTCCTTTGTGCGTCAGTTGTAGTAACGGTTTTGCCTTCAGTGAGAAGTTGGCTATCCACTGCCGACAATAACCGACCATGCCTAGAAACATCCTGACTTCTCTTTGTGTTGTAGGCGCGTTCATTTTCATGATCGCCTCTATTCTGTCTGGAGACACCTTCCGCTTTCCCTTTTCAATCCTATGGCCCAAGTATTGCACTTCAGTCTTACAATACTGCAATTTACTTGGAGACACCTTGTGTCCGTTCTCGGCCAAGTGATTTAGTAAGGTAATGGTGTCTACTTTGCAAGCTTCCTCAGTTTCTGACGCAACTAGGAGGTCGTCTATGTACTGGACTAGAACCGAGTTCTTGGGCAGTACTAGACTTTCAAGATTCTTCTTCAGTAGCTGGTTAAAAATCGATGGGCTTTCTGTATACCCCTGAGGGATACGACACCATGTTAAAACGCGATCTTCCAGCTTAAAAGCGAAAAGATACTGGCTCTCTTCATCTAAAGGAATCGAAAAGAAAGCCTGACATAAGTCTATCACGGTGAACCATTCAGCTTGGAACGGTATCTGAAACAATATCACTGATGGATTCGGTATCACTGGACAACATGAAACAACGATATTAATCTTTCGTAGGTCCTGCACTATTCTGTATTTTCCACTAGGCTTCTGTAAACCCATAATCGGGGAATTACATGGACTTCCCACGATCTCCTTCAGTATTCCCTGCTTAATCATGGATTCGATCACAGGCTTTATTCCTGCAATCGTCTCCGGTGTCAACTTATATTGTGGTATTCTCGGATACTCGGCATTGGGTCTTACCATGATCTTTACTGGTTCTACCCCTTTGATCAATCCTATTTCTTCTCCTGTAAAATCCCACACTTCAGCTGACACTTTCTCCCTCAAATCCTGTGGAAGCTCCTCCACCGTTAGGGTAGGATATAGTTCCACGCATTCCTGTGAGTTTACGACTTTAAAATCGGCATCCTCATCATTGGTCTGCACTTCTACTCCTTCAGGTGTGCAATGTATTGTGCAATTCAATTTACACAACAGATCTCTTCCTAACAGACACACAGGGCTAGAATCACAGATTACAAACTGATGTTCATCACTGTAATTCCCTATCTTCACTGATACTGGTTCTGTCAGAGGATTCGTCATCCTCCTGTTTGCGACTCCTACCACCTGAATCGTCTCTCCCGACATTGGCAGACCTGGGACTACCGCTGATCTCAACGTGGATCGAGTGGCCCCCGTATCCACCAAAAAGGTCGTAGGACATCCAGCTACTTCAGCCTCTACGTAGGGTCCTCTCTGATCTACTTCCAGGGCTGCACCTAGAGTACAGTCTTCTTCTCTATTCACTCGTTGCCCTGTAAGAGGATCAACGTAGTAGCATTCTTCTCCTCCTACGAACAATGGCATTTGTCTATAGGTTTTTCCTCCATTTGTAATGCGAGGCGGTTGAGGAAACGGGGCTCGAGGAGTCTGATTTCCCCCTTTGATAAACTTTCCCTTCGGGACTGCTGTTCCCTTTACCATGCTGGGTTGAACCTCATCCTCCTCCTGTTCTAACTCCCCCGTCTCGACATTATAGGGACACTCGCGTCTCCAATGTCCCACCTCGTTACACTGATGGCACCTCGTTGTCTTTTTCAGTGTTGCGATATCTACCCTTGGTCTCGGTCTTTCTTCCTCATCTCTGCTCTGATTATTCTGTTTCTTTACTGGTGTTCCTGTTCCCTGTTGCCGCTGTCCACCCTTTCCAGCTGATTGCATCTGCACCAACATCAGCTTTTCTTTAAGTTTCTTTGCTTTTGAGTCTATTTTGTCGCTACAGTACCTTGCATATCTTAGAATCTCATCTAACGGTTTGTTCTGCCAACAAATCAAATGCTGTTGTATCATTAGGCTTATGTCTGGTCTCAATCCTAGAACAAACTTCGACACAAACTGTCCTATGTCTTTAGGATCCATGACATCCAACCCGCTATACTGTTTAAATGCTTTCAGCAATCTCTCGTAGAATTCGTGAACTGTCTCTTTAGGTTCCTGAGTTGTTCGATCTATCTTAACCCAGTCTATGTCTTGCACTGGCACTTTCTCTTTTAACCATGCAATTACTCTTTCGTACTTTTCCATGAGTCTATCGGATGGGCCGTTTGTCTGGGCATCTCTCGGAGGCTCACAAGTGGGCCATTCGATACTAAGTTTGCATGCCGTCCACAAATCTCCGGGTACTACGATATCGAACAAGGTGTTCAAATCGATCCACAGCACCTTTGAGATCTTCACGAACCTCTCTACTTGCTTGTACCACTCTACGGGGTTCTCTCTTAACTTAGGGAAAGAATTAGTGAATGCCGCTAAATCCCCCCTACTCCAAGGTACATGAACGTAGTTTCCGTTCGCGATTTCTCGCAAAGGGAAAGCTTCCATTCGCATTAGGTCTCCATCCTGGGACTTCACAAGTGCACTCCTTCTGACAGATCCCCTCTTGGACCATTTTTCCTCCCATCTATCCAGATCTCTCCATATCCTAATACACATGATCAGTTCCCTTATGTGTACTCTTAGCCCAATCGTCCTACGCTCATCTAGATCTCGATCTGTGCAATTCAGCCTATGGTTGGCCTGTAAGGCTTTAGTTCGTGACATGTCTATCATATACTTGTCTGCTAATTCAGATAATTTCTCATGAGCTGCCCTTGCCTTTCGAGTAACATCTTTAGATAAAAACAGTATTTCATCTGGTTCGTACAGCTCTAACCTTTCTATTGCCACTGTGCCATCAATTATCTCATCCAAGTCTGATTTTAAACTCATTACATCAATCCGTCTTGCTTTTATTTCAGCTCTCAGTACGTCAGTCCTAGGTTGTTCTCTTACATCCCTCTCACCTCCACTATGCGCCCTACGCCTAAGCACAGGTGAGTTATGAGGAGTTTTTCTTCCATCTCTTTGTTCCCACCTCTCTAGATCCCAAGCCTTTCCATCTTCCCTTGGGGTGTGGTGGAACATTGCTCCATTCCCCATCACTACATTCCGTCTTTCTGGCTCGGTGTCTCCAGATACGATATAGGATCCACCGTGCTGTTCTAAACCATTGTAACTCGCTTGCTGTCTGGTGTCGCTCAACAACCGATAAGATCCTTCATGGCCCTCCATGTTCCCGCGATCTCGTTCGTGATCACCGGATGCATGGCGAGACGTTTCGCGACTCCCTATATTCTCATGACTTCGTTCGCGTTCACCGGATGCATGGCGAGACCCTTCGCGGCTCTCCATGTTTCCGTGATTTCGTTTGTGATCACCGGAGGCATGTCGAGACGTTTCACGACTCTCCATGTTACCGTGATTCCGATGTTGCGCATTTTCTTCTGGGGCATGGTGAGTGCATCTGAAACTATTTCGATACTCCTGCGTCCTTCGTTCTCCCTCACTAAAAGTGACGCGAGGCACCTCCCCACACCCTGTACTTCTGTCGTTACACATTTGCCTATTGCCGCTGGTAATATGGCAAGTATCTCCTCTGCTTCCTTGACTCCCTCTCTCCCACTCTGGGCTGCTTTCGCCAGCTCCACAATGAGAGAGGATCCCGTTATCCTGATCACTCCATTCTGCTCCTGTTTCTAATTTCTTATTCTCAGTTTCTTCGGCAGTATCCCATTCTCTCAAATATTCCCTTAATTCCTTATAGGATTTCGGTTTCGGTCCCCTTAAATCCATCTGTCCTCTTTGGCCCCCTTGTTCTACCCAGGGACACGTTGCAGAATCTAGTGGGGTACTCCGACTCATTGGTGCTAGTATCTGCCTCTGAGGATTCATCGTCCTATTCCTATTCTCCATCTCTGCCCTTTCCCTGTCCCATTGTGCCTGTTCCTCCTGCTGGACTCCCTCCGGGTTATAGATTGACACTATAGGCCCTATGGTAACAGGTACTTGCAGAGCATCTGGCATTTGATACGACCTTGCATACTGCATTTCTGGCACCTTCAGGACCACGAATCTTCCTACTACTCTCTGTTCGGAACTAGATTGAGGTACTTCCTCACCTTTCTTGGCATCCCACTCTGATACTGGGAGCGATTTATATTCCCCCCATCTAGCTCCGTCCCCTTGTTGTAATACAGGACTTTCGGCTTCTCCGCTGTACGGAGGTGGTCTATCTGTTAATAGCCTCTCTATTAGATCCTCTTCTGTCTCGCTATCCTCATCTTCTTCTAGAGGTTTCTTTTCCCCCGTAACTTCTAGCATCGGGTACAGCTTGTCTGCTTCTATCTTTTGCACCCTCCACTTTTTGGCTTCATCGTCCCATTTAGCATCCTGCACTGCTTTTACCGATCGCCTCACTCTTTCCTGGCGTCTCTTTACGCTCTTTTCGTGTGCTGCTCTAAACCATGCACTAAGGGCTTCGAACTGTGTTGGCCTTGGTAGAGGTCTTGTTGCAAGCATTACTGCTTTCAGTTGGTTCAATACTTCTAGCTTAAACGTTCCGTATCTCGGAAACGTCAGTTCCTTATTCCCTTCCGTTAGCTTATTCCACTCGGAGATCCATAATATCGAGTGTAAGCCTACATTTACTGCCATATGATAAGCTGGTGTGCCTTCTGGTGGAGCTTCTTCTCCGGCATACAAGTTTCCTCTATCTCTCTTAAAGATCGCCCTTAAACGTTTAAAACACCTCATTTTCGATAATCTACAAATTTCCTCTACTCTCTTCCTTATTTACGTCTCGATGACAAACCAACCAATCCCTACGCGACTCTCGCTAATCGGCCTATCCCAGCGCGACTCTACGCTGACCGACCAATCTCAGCGCGGCTCTACGTTGACGTCACTCGTTCTCTTTGCAGCAATTCCCTTCCGTTCTCAACTCGTCTCACGATCTTGCATGCGTTTTCATTCATACGCTGAAAAATGACTACTTCCGTCCAAGCGATCACTTTTCTCTGACTGTACGGCCACAGTCTAACTGTAATTGTCATCTCAACTGACGAAACGTCTCCTCTCACGGTCAGACGATCGCCTTAACTGATAGGTTACTTACACACAGTAAACGTACGACCAGCGCCCGTTACTCATACACTCACTCTTACGCTCCCCCTATCATCGGTCTGTCGGGCGATCAATGGTACCTCATGACCCCCTTTCAATGGTAGACAAATTACTCTGGGTGTTCGATACACCCGAACCACTTAAGCTCTCTTTGAACTTAAGATTTTATCCGGTTGCGCGCGCTCACAACCTTCCCTCAATCACACTACAGGCATTCAACTCCGCTTGACATTACAACACAGGTACAACATAAAATACCGCAATCTTACAACGCATGACCCTTATACTCACTCACGACCGACTCTGCTGCTTTTCTCTCGACGCACCGTCAGCACCTTCTTCGGCAGGGATTCTTCTTCTGGTCGTCGATGACTAGGGACCTTGGGGTAATCTAGACCTGACCTAGGTTGTCTTCCTCAAGAAGAAAACCATCTTTCTCTGCTACCAACTGCGGGGAATGAGATTTTAATCTCTTTTTATGATCAATTTAATAACTTATCTCATTCGTCAATTTTGGATCGCTTGTTTTCTGTCATTGAGTAAAAGACAAACCCCGCATAGGTTAGATAAAACCCATAAACTGACGCAACTCTGAAGAACCACTTACAACTGATAAAGTTTAAAAGTTTTAATATAAAATAAAAAAAAGTTGCAAATACAATCCTCTCAGGATAAGGTTCATCAAATATACAGGAACTAGAAGGAACATATATTCCCTAAAGAACCTCAGTCTACAACCGAATACAATTAAAGTCAGCTCGAGAATCAACAAGTTAAAAACATAGATATGATGTGGTTCCGTTGCGTCATCTAAAGAAAGAGAAAAATAATCAAGTTCATCTGTCCCTACTCTATACTAAGTGACATCCCTACTTCGCAAGTTCCTAACCTAAAAAGGTGTCATCAATTTGACTTCCAAAGTAGTACAAACTCTCTTAGCCTCTAAAGGTAATTTCTATCGAGAAGCAGTACCCTCTCTGCCTACCCATCCGCTCTCTAAAGGTCCTCGGCCTACTGCTCTCTTGTGCTCTGATCTCTCTCAGCGCATCTGCTCAAGTCATCTACTCTGAGCTCTTCGCCTTCGCCTTCGCTCTTGCAATTCACTTCACCCTTCGCTATCTTCTCCCCGGGGTGCTGTCCCTAAAATACACAATCACAGTGTGGGTGGAACGCCCCTTCGACGGCCACTGCGGACTTTCCCCATGATCTCATTCTTTGCTCTTTTCTATGTCTTCATCTCCTTTTGTCGTATGTTAAGTTGACCCTTCTCCTTAGGCGCCATCTTCGTCTTCTTGCTAGTGACTTCATTGACATCTCAGTTGTCCTTTCGGAGCAAAAGTCTATCACCTCAGCAGAACTTTACTCTTTACAACTATATGCATAACCTTTCTTGGTCCTGTGAATGGTCATTTCAAAACAAGACTCAAATTCCAAGCGCCCCTTATCACGTTTAGGCCATAAACTCCGTCCGGCATTGTCACCTTAAATCTAACAAAGACTAGACCCCTTGGCTCGCACGTTCACATCAAGGCTATTCACGACTCCTGTGAGCCCACTAAATTACAAACAGCGGACTACACTCCTGCGAACCCTTGGTCAGCTAGGTTAAAATCACACATGACCTAAACCCTTCTAACATTCTTACAAGAAGCTTTCTACACAGTATAACCTTTAACACACATTTATATATAATCGTATTTAGTAAATCGTTTGCTTAAGTGAATACATTCTACATAGAATATAAATTACCTAGAATATAACTTTACATTCTCATTCGTTACATCGTTATGTATGCTCTCTGCACATCTCTCCATGTTATATTTCTCGCCGTTTCTCCATTTAAATTACACATGTACATGAATTCCACTTTGCACGTTCTTCAATTCGTAAGCATTTCTACACATTTCTACATTAGTCCACTATGTATACGGCCTTCTGAATCTAACGTATTTCAAGAGTGAATACAGTTACATTTCCTATATTACCTTGATTACATCGGTTAACTTTATGCTATAAGTGTCAACTTCATGTTACGATATACATTTCATTCCTACGTTATACGATATACTTGAAAATATGGCTCGGATATATGTTTTATTCAAATTGCGCTCTCTCAGTTTTTTCATCCTGCTCCCCCATACACTCCAAATGCTCATAAAGCCCTGCTATTTCAATAAGTAGTGCTGCTCGATCAATATCGGCATAGTTGATAAGTAAGAGCACTTGTCGACGAGAGGCCTCCAAATTACTTTCCGCCCACTCTCTCATTAAATCCGGATTGGGATCCTCATATGTTGGCGCTGTTAGAATGCGTAGTCCACGGGGGATGCGGTTAACATCAATGTACCTTTGTAAGGACTTGGACTCCCACCATTTTGCATGTTCACTTTTTAATTTTTTCTCCAATATTTTGAAAATATCTTTCATAGTACTGTTGCTGCTGTTGGCTTCCTCATTGCCCCTCGCACGTATGTTACTCGGGATGGGTGAGCAAATATATGAAACATCCCACACTCCCACATAGTTTCAGTCTACCTGATGTTCACCCTATATTTTCAGATTCAATTTCACAACTTTTCAAACATTGGCCATTCTGCACAAATCCAGAATAGTGGGGAATTTGCGAGAGTCCAGAGTTCATCTAAAACAATTCACCCAGGTACGATTCTTTGATCTGTAGTAAGGCTGGATCACGATTGATATCAAATAGAGATTCAAGCATACTTTCCTTTACCTGGTTTTGTCGGAAATAAAACCCTGGAAGAAATTGGGCACAACAGGGATCTTACCATGCAGATTTTTATAATCGTATACCTGACTAACAATGATGTAGAAACAATTTTTCATATTTTGAGGATTTGCTATCTGCACGCCTGGAGCTGGTAGCAAATCCTCAAATTGTGAAAAATTGTTTTCTAGCAGCCAATTTTCCCCAAGTGCAATGTTTGTAAATCAGAGTGGGTTGCCAGTGCTTAATTTGAGCTGGTGGTTGCAGGTGGGGTCCTAGCACTCATTTCTGAGGAACAACACTTATTATTTATTCCACATCAGAATCTGATGGAGAACAAGAGAGGGTGAAACACAAATGGGGAGAAGAGGGAGTAAAATGGAAAAACAGTGACAAAGAAACAAAGCAAGGATGAAAAAGAATCTGAAAGAGTAAGATAAAGGCAAAGAGGGTGTATGGTGGTGGGTGAAAGAAGTAAATGGTGAAATCATGATGACTCACCCTTTGGTTCTGGCACCTTTGAAATTTGGTAGTTCTGACTGCCGGCTTCGAGCAGAGCTTTGGGCACCAGCACTTAACGTTTTACAGATTCAGCATTGTTGGGTGGCAAATGTCAACCTTTCGCCTCGGTATTTACTATGTGTGCATTAGCGCACAGGAGACCGCACAATGTACAAACCTCCTGCAACTAAGTGTTCCGTGTTTCTAAAAGCCTGATTTGCATCACTATACAGTGCACAGAAGAGAGTCCTTGACAGGCAACACGCTGCAAATATTATAGCTTTCATCTTTCAAAAGCTCCAATTAAAAATACTGGCATTTTAACTGTTTTTTACTCACAGCAATTCCATATTTACATATGCCTAATTATATTTTCACGGGAAAAATGGATAGCATGCACTTATCGGGTAATAGACATTCGAGCAACCCTTAACATTTCTTTCCGTTAATAGCATTCATTATTTTTCAAAAGGTCACATCTTTAGTGTTGCAAAGATCAAAAACAGTGATAATTGTTGTCTCTCTATTTCAGAAACGCACATTTAAGAGCAGAACATCTTAATCTGTTACAGAAGGCGAGCCTCACTTTGACATGGCTCATTTGAAGCCTCATTCGAGTCTGCAGAATATTTCTTTTGCGTCAGACTATAATAGTGCAAATGCTATTAAATATGCAGCGTTTGTAGGTATATCTTCAGAATGCAAATCCAGTTTCGAAAACCACTTCGGCCCAGATTTACCAACACTTTGTGCCGGCTTTACATCAAAAAAGTGATGCAATCCCAGAGCAAAGTGTTGTGGTAAGAGTTTCTTTCTACAAGTAGCCTAAAGTAGCGCAGAGTAGTGCTATTTGCTACTATTCTTCAAGGAGGTGCTACATGGGAATTTGCAAGCAGCCACCCATGAGTTTTGATGCATATCCCTATCTAACATTTGTGGACAGAAAGTTGCACCAAAACTTACCTACCCCTCCGTAAGGCAAGCATCACAATAGAGTAACTTTTAAAAGTCTTCATATTGGTTCCACATCGCTTTCTGATAGACAACACCTAATAAAATGTACTATTGCTAAGCAGGTCCTGGGAAACCTAATTGCTGTAAAAAAAAAACAAAAAAACATTGCTGCTTATTGTCTGATATTAACATCCTGTAAAATTGGCACTAAAACACTTTTCCGCATAATCCTATATTCATCGCAAAAGAGTATAGCATGTAGTGTGTTTTGTTCTGAGACATTATCACAAGGACATGTATGTAGATCTAAAAACCACAAACCTTGCGTAGGAAATGCCACTAAAAATGAGTAGTATTAGAACGAGTCAAACAAAATCTATTCTGGGGATTGGAGATAAGAGAATATAAAATGCTAAGCCTGGTGTTTCTTTGCTCAGCCAAAAAGACTGTCAGCCTTCAAATTATGTGACCCCTCCCCCACCAAGAGAGCCTGTTTGAAAATTAAAAAGTATTTTAAGCCAAATCCCTGGACTCGTTTCCTATGCTTTCAGGGTTGGAGAAAATGGTAGAAATCCTAGTGTAGTAAAAGCTTCCTTTGTTTATGCCAGCCAAGGCATGGCAGCCACATTATCCGAAGTTAGGCAAACAGCAATAATCATCCTCGATACACTTGCTTCCTGGGGTTCCCCATTTCTCGGTTAGAGCAACAGGGGATTGAGCTTGAATACATCCTTCAGATACTCCAATCAACACTATAAACAACACACAAAGGTGGATGAGTGAGGGATGAAAGGAACCCTACGCAACAATTTGTGTGCCACTGCTGGTGCTGCGTCCTCTCCGGCCTGGGTACCAACCAATTACTATGCCACACACAGAACTTACGGGCATATTATCAAGGGGGTTTATCTCCGCTTTTTTGGCTTTAAAAGCCAAGAAAGCGGAGATAAAATTATCTCCCTATTACCTAGCTGCCGCTAACACCAGTTAGCGACAGCTAGTAGGAGATAGCGACCATCTTGGGCCCCACTTTGCATGTCAGTGATATTTATCACTAATGAGATGCAAAGTGGGCGTGCCAAGATGTTAGAGACTGAAAACAGTCGCTAACATCGCTATCTCCTATTACCAACTTTTGGAGATATTCGCGCTAAGCGGGAATATCTCCAAAAGCTAACACCTGCCCTGAGCAGTTCTTAGCCATGTTATCCAATGGGAGGTGGATAACATGGCTAAGAGCATTAGCTCGCTAATGCATGAATATCGCTGACTTTTCAGCGATATTCATGCTTTGCAGCGATTTTTACCGCATTTGAGTTAAACCGTGGTAATACCAAGGTTTATTTGCGGTAAAAATCGCCGCAGCGCTGCGGTAAATTTTTGTCTCTAACCAAGCAATAGCGACAATTATCGCTATTGCTTGGTAATATGCCCCTTAGTTTTAAACGCCTTTATTGCTCTGCGTGTAACTGCGAACTTAAGATTCTAAATTAGCCTTCAATACATTCCACTCTACAGAGTCCCTCAGGAGCCGAAAGGGTTCTATCATTTCTCACTTGCAAGACATTACATCCCCACCTCTGTTAAATATTTATTTTTTTACAAATATATAGATAAATAGACATTTACAATTAAATCTCTTCAATCTATCGTTTTTGGCACCTTAATTGTTTCACCAGACATGTTCTCGGAAACTGGAAACTGCCATGACCAATGTCCAGAATCTGTTTCAGCAGTGTAGAGGCAACAGCAGACAATGACAGTTCAGACCCAGTCGCTCCTTCATCAGTTAGATCTGATAACTTATTAGTTGAAGGCCTTAATTGAGAAGTGTCTCTGGTTATATACTTCCCAGGGCGCTGGGCAGTCGCCATGTGTTCCTTGGAAGACAAAACCTGAAAAGGTTGTGCATCGAATGGAGCATCATATTTTCTTCTCCGCATCTGTTGTGCGAGCACTCGATCTCATTTCCTAAATATAATGTTCATCGCAGGTTGTCTTTGGTCAGCATGAGTTTTCTTCTTTTGTTTGTTTGCCCAGTTTTTCTTGACTGCCATGGCTGCAGTCTGCAAAGCAGCAAGGAACAACAGATCAGTCAGTCCCTTATTCATCTTTACTAAGATCAGGGAAGCAGAAGAAGGATAGCAAATATAGACACCATTCCATGTTGACTGAATTGGTAACCCTTTCTCTACTTTTACAAAGCACTGTGGAATAAAATAAATATTGTTTTTAATACTCCCTTAAGGTACGCATGCTGCTCAACGGCTAGACTGATTTGAAGTGAAGAGCTCTAGAAAGTAGTGCTGCTACAGTTGCTCCCTAATTTTGGGGACAAATTAAG
Organism: Lissotriton vulgaris; assembly: GCF_964263255.1. Classification (NCBI taxonomy): domain Eukaryota; kingdom Metazoa; phylum Chordata; class Amphibia; order Caudata; family Salamandridae; genus Lissotriton; species Lissotriton vulgaris. The sequence goes on along the minus strand of NW_028254688.1, from coordinate 20,444 downwards.
CACTGCATGCATACGCATGGTATTTAATGTAATTGTTTAAGAAAAAAAAAAATCATCCACATAGAAACCAATGTCTTACATCTCGAATTTAAAAGCAAATAATTTATAAATTTTTAAAATTGTATGTGGTCCAAAACATATATTTGGAGGTTCGAGGTTAAACAAACATTTTCAATAATTTAGATATATTCTTATTCTTTGTTTAATAAAAGCAATATTTATGGGGACAGAGTAGCATAAATAACATATCTTTTGGTTTGGAGCACCTTTAAATTCAAAGGGGTCCATTACGATGTCGGGCGGATTCCCTCCGCCAGGCTGGCGGTGGCTACTGCCAGCCTGGAGGAGGAAATCCGCTCGACAACATCAGCCCAATTCCCCCCCCGCCATATTAGGATGGCAGAGGGAACCGTGGGGGTGTGAAACACCGCCCGCCTCTTTTCCGCCCCGGTCGCCTAGCGGCCGGGGCGGGACAACCTGTAACATGGTGGCGGTGTCTTTTAGACACCGCCCGCCATATTACAATGGGCTTTGCACAATGCATTTCCGTGGCGGCAATTCCGCCACAGAAAGGCATGCGGGGACTCCCTGCGGGGGCTCCTTGCGGGCCCCCTGGTAGTCCGTGGCTTGGGGGGTGCACATGGGGGGTACCTATGGTACCCCCCCACATTTCAGTGTGCAACATGGCAGGCACCGCGCTGTGCCTGCCATGTTGCGCTTTACAAAGTACAACGTGCACTTTTACCATTGCGGCGGGCGGAGATTCCTGCTCCGCCTGCTGCAATGGTAAACATACAGGATGCGCCCACCTGTGTGGCAGGCGCATCCTAATGCCATTGTTGCCATTGTCGGGACCCCCGCACTGTTAGCGGGCGGTCCACTTCTCCGTTAGGGTGGTGGGAGGCCAAAACCTGCCCGCCATCCTTATGGACCCTTAAGTTCCAAAATGATAATAGAGTCTGATCGAATAGATATTTACAAATGTATAATCTCCGATATCAAATTCATTCCTAGATGGCAATCCAAAAAGCTTTGCTGAACGCCTTGACTGCTTGAATAAAAACAATGGGGCATATTTACAAGCCCCTTGCGCCGCTTTTATGGCACCGTTGCGTCACTTTTGTGACACAGCGGCGGCGCAAAAGATGCGCCATGGTGCAGGGTATTTACAACATGATGCATCTCCCAGATGCGTCACGTTGTAAAGCCCTGCGCCAGAAGAGGCGTACCATCGCAGGGGGAGGCGATCCGGTGCAGGAACGCCTCCCAAAAGTGGCTGAGTAAAATCTACAAGATTTCACTCGGTCACTTTTGGGCAAATGCTGCGTCAAAAACCCTGCGCCTGCTTGAAACAGGCGTAAGGATTGATGCAGCATTGTGCACCTAGGGCCCCCCTGATCATTGCTGGAGCTGCTTCGCGCTTGCGACTCAACTCCAGCAATGCGCCGCTTTTATGGCACAGATGCGTGACGCATCTGTGCCGTTTTTGCCCCATGGTGCACCGCATTGTAAATGCGTCGCATCAAGGGTTGCGGAGCTGCGGCGCACAATTACTGGCGCATCCCTGCCGATATGCAGGGATGCGCCAGTAATTGTAACTCTGCCCCAATGAGTTTAATCCAAACTGAAACTAGACTCAAGTACTAATTGCTGTTACCATTTCTTGAGGACTTGGGGTCAGTTGTACTATGCTATTGCAAACCCAGTATTTGTAAGCACAAAATAGCTTTTTTGTGCTTACTAAACCCATTTTGCAATGAGAAAAGCCTTCTCAAAAGCAAATTTGTTTGTGATCCATTCTTTAGTACAATTATGAGGGGATTTGAAAGGAGCGTCACCTACTAATTGTGACTCAGAATGGTGTGTATCAAAGATTTACACCGCAATTATGGTCACAACCATTGATCATTTTTTGACACCTCAAAGGTGGTGGTAACTGATTTGCAAAGGGAAAGGTATAACTTTAGCACGTCTTTCATTTTGTGGATGCTGTTGGTCAACATCAGGGGGACCAAGCAGCTGTCAAGAAGAGCAGTGACTGCTCTTCCAGACGGGAAACTTTTTTGTTTTTGAACCAGAACTGGATTCTTTAAGGATGTTCTGCTTTAAAAAACATTTCCTGTTGGTGGGATCCCTTTTGTGTTTGTGACTCTGCCCTGTGGAGACCGTGGCTGGGAACCTGAACTTTGGAACGTTATTTCACCAGTGCTCCCCGCACCCGCTTTGCGGGTGCCGCTTTGTCATCCATCCCGTGAGTGCTTTGTCCGTGTAGCCCAGGCTGGAAGTGAAAAGGATTCTGTGAGGCATTTTAAAGATCTCAACAGGGCTGCGAGCGGTGCACAGGGACTCAAACTCCCAGGAGTCCCTGGCCGACTGACAAGCAACACCTGGTCCACTCTCGCTGTTTGACTCAGCCACAGGACACCCGATGGTGTAAGAGCCTCCGCTTCTTCCCCTGTGTGGGATCCCTTTTGTGTTTGTGACTCTGCCCAGTGGAGACCGTGGCTGGGAACCTGAACTTTGGAACGTTATTTCACCAGTGCTCGCCGCACCCGCTCCCCGGGTGCCGCTTCGTCATCAATCCAGTGGGTGCTTTGTCCGTGTAGCCCAGGCTGGAAGTGAAAAGGATTCTGTGAGGCATTTTGAAGATCTCAACAGGGCTGCGAGCAGTGCACAGGGACTCAAACTCCCAGGAGTCCCTGGCTGACTGACGAGCAACACCTGGTCCGCTCTCCCTGTTTGACCCGCCCACAGGACTTTATCCACCCTATTTAGTGGTACCACTCAGCCGCTGCGTGGTTGCACGCGGGAGCGTCCCGGGAGAAGCCCAGGACAAGGGCGGGACCGTCTGTGGCCCTCCGGGGACGGAAGAGGACGGGACGGGCCACCCCCCTAACATTTCCCCATCTCCACAGGATTTACTGTCTACATAAAGGTACTCTTGAAGATACATCATTTCGGACATCAGCCGATAAATGTATTAGCACCTGGTGGCATCTCCACTACATATTGTCATAAACTGTTTGTAATATTAGGGATTGAAGCCCTCTGCATAGTGCCTAGTGGACCTCATTAACACAGTGTAGCAGTGTTTAATTAAAGGGAAATGTCAAAATCTGTCTCCTCACTCCGTATCACAAGGCTCCAGGCCACGACGGCACAACCCCTGCCTAGTCTAACGGCCATTGATAAAATGCTTCAGAAGACCATTGGGGTAGTCGCTTCTGCAATAGAGAGCACGGAGCGGCGACTATCCATTGCCCCTGCGGTTCCGCCCATCCAGGCCGATGGGGACCTCTCGGCCGGCACCGTGGTTCCCCCAGATTTTAGTTCCTCGCTTATGTGTTCCTTTTCAGACCTACCTTGTGCACAAATGACCCAAGATGAAATTGAAATGCCTGTGGGCCCTATCTCGCCCCCACAGCCTGTAGTTAGTAGGGCACCGAAACTAAATTTGAAAAGGAAAAAAAGGAAAAATAAAAAATCTGTTACTAAGTTAATGACTTGAGCTGCGGGAGCCCAGGCTACCGCGGGACCCCTGCTGCGTAATCTATGTACCCCTGTGTGGGCCACACATCTTTTATCTGATCTTGAAACCCACATTGAACAGATTATTAGTTCCTATCTTAAACCTTTGACGTCCAAGCTGGACAGATTGATCTTGGTAATTAACAACCTAGGTCAAGGGAGACCTCAACAGGCGGGTCTAGCGGGGGAAGTAACTAATGGTACACTACCTAACCCTAGTAACCCCGAACTTCCATCACCCGGAGTAAATAAAACAGCTGAATTGACAAAGGTAATAGCAATTTCTTCATCAACCCCTGTTGCACCCACGCTAGGGGCTGGGAAAGCGGCAGCTGGATAATTCCAAGTGACAAAAGCTTTCACTGGAAACAGGCTAGGGCCCTCTAATCCCGACCCAGGGTCTAATAGTGAAAGTTCGGAAGAGGGGACCTCATCAGCCTTGCCCATTCTTAACCTTCCGGTTGAGTCTTTACCATATGTGGTGGTTCTGCCGGGGGTCCCTCCTTTAAGCCGGGGTAAAAGTGAGGATCACTCCGAACTAAAAAATAAATGCATACAATGGCTTAATGTAAATAGGCCCCTCCCTCCAAATATTTTAGGTGAAATACTTTGTGTAAGAAGTGTTGGGTGGATTGGGTCTAGGGCTAAAAATGTTGTGGGGAATTGTGTTGTGATTAACTTTAGGTGTACAAGCGCAGTAGATTATATCTGCAGTAGGTCACCATCTAGGGCAAACACCCAATCTTCCCTCTGTACCTCTCATATTTCTATCCTAACACCCATTCCAGACATAATGGAGGTAGTCGACAAGAGGAAGGACAGAATATCCGGCCACTAAGAGATCAGCGGGGACTATCCTGGTGGGAGGCTAGTCATCTGCCATCTCCCATTCTTTCACATTTTCCACCGGGGAATAGGTTCAGTATACTGGAGCAGGTTGAATGACGTCAAGAGGGACAGGGGCCTATGACCAACTCAGATAGCAACGGGATTAAACCTACCATACCAACAAAGCCCTTGCGGTGTAACGGTGATAGTAGTTCACCCCTAAAACCAATAAGCCTCTTAGAAGTTACCACTGAGCCAATCCCCTGTGTGTAGGGTGGGAATAAGGGAGTTACTCCAGACTTGCCCTCTACGGGTCACAGGGTTATACATTTGCTATCTTGGAATGTGGCTGGGTTGCCAAAAAAGATGGCCCTATCAGAGTGGAACGCGTTTATCAAGAAGTACGATATCTGCATATTCCAAGAGACCTGGAGTTTGCTCCCAGTGTACAAATCAGGCTATGCAACCTTTTTCTCGCCCGCAGTAAGCTCTGGGAAGGGCAGACCCACAGGTGGCCTACATGTCTCGGTAAAGATTGCTCTGAATTAGGATATCACTGCCCATGAACTACAGAGCGAGGATATTTTACATCGTTCATTCCCAGGGCACAATAAGGGGAGTAGGATAGACCTATTTAAAGTTTATTTAAGAGGGTCCCCAGGGGACCAAACATCAAGTACAATAGTGACCCTTGAACAGGAACTAGCTAAATGCCCCCCGCTCTCCAAAATCATAGTGGGAGGGGATTTTAACTGCGCATTTGAACCCCTAAGCAGGGAGGATCCCCTGGGTATAGAGGAGGAGGACTCTAGATGGTCTATTCTGGCGCTGTCATTAGCACCAATCAGAAAATGGTCCCCAAGGGCAATACAGATAATGCCCTGACCATGAAAAACAACCTAAGAGCACTAAATGGCAGGACAAGCTCAGACCGTTACGGGCAAACACCTTTAACTGGCTTAATGGCCCGTCTAGAATAGATTACATCCTACTTGACGTCACCTTGTGGCATGATCTAATTGACATGGAGGTAGTACCTTCTCAGGATAGTGACCACAACCCCTTATGTATGAAGCTACGGTGGGGCATATTAAATGGAAGTGTGAATAAAGCCCCCCTGAGGACAACCAAGGAGGTCGTCCCCTACAATTGCAATCGTAGGTTGAAATGGGATAAGGTTCAATCTCAGGAAGGGAACCTCGAGAGGATTAAGGTGCATGTAGCAGATCTGATTGTAGACCTAGAGGATTTAAAATTGGCAAACGTCAGTGTTCAGGGACCGCCCTTCTCTCTGGCTTATAAAAATGCAATAGAGAAAGTGGGCCAATATTTCTCCATTCAGGCCAAAAGTGGTAGACTGAACAATAAACAAGTTAAATCCAGTAACCCTTGGTACACGGACCAGTGTAAGGAAAAAAGGAAGGAGCTATCAGCTGTCCTGCTTAAAAAGAATCCCTCACTAGTTAGAGCGGCTAGGAAGGATTATGCGAGGGTATTAGTGCTAGTCAAACGAGAGTGGGAGGAACAACACTGGCAGGATCTTAAATCTGCAGCCAATATGAAGAATTCCACGTTGTTCTGGGATTTGATTAATAAAGCTAGGCAGCGGAGTATGGTTCCCATTGGTAATCATATAACTGAACAACAATGGTATTCCCACTTCTTTGCTTTGTATGGTGGAACAGACGTGATATGCTCCTCTCCCCCAGCCCCTGATAGCGAGGGCCAAGTACCATTGGTGCTCGAAAAACCATTTTTGTCCTCTGAGGTAATACTGGCCATTAAACATCTGACCCCGAGAAAGGCAGCGGGCCCTGACAGGCTACCAGGGGACCTCCTTCTGGACGAACCTGCAATCTGGGCCAGACTCATCGCCTTAATAATGAATTTGATCTCTAAGGGCTACCCAGTGCCGGATTCGTGGAAGGGAGCAGAGGTTGTAACTGTGTATAAGAAGGGCGAGAGATGACCCCGCTAACTACAGACCGATCAGTCTAATAGACGTGGTCCAGAAGGTGGTGGGCAGGGTCATCATCTCCAGGGTGGGTGTCTGGATGGAAGAGGAGCATATCCTTTCTCATTTTCAAGTGGGTTTTAGACAAAAAGTGGGCACGATGGATCAGGTCTTCCGATTTTTTGCGATCTATTGGAAGACCGTGACCATCGGTAAGGGCAGCCTGTACCTGGCATTCATAGATCTCAAGACAGCTTTCGATCTGGTCCCTCGTGCCAGGCTCCAGGATATCCTAGAGAAGATGGGCTTCCTGGGGTCTCTTTTGGGATTAATTGTGAAACTCCACGAGCGGGACTATGCTAGGATCAGATGGGGTACCCAGGGACAACTGACAGAGAGGGTGCCCGTGAGAAGCGGAGTCCGCCAGGGATGTGTTATGGCGCCAACCTTGTTCTCCCTCTTTGTGAACGGTGTGGTGGATCACCGAAGGGAGGAAGCAGTCGACGCCCCATTCCCGGCAGGGGAAAAAACACCTACCCTGCTCTTCGCGGACGATACCCTCCTGATCTCTAAAACCCCCATAGGTCTCCAAAAGCTCTTGGATCATTTTAGTGCATTCTGCAAGGATAGAGGCCTCACCATCAATATCTCCAAAACAAAGCTAATGGGCATCTCACCCTCCAAGAGATTTAGGAACAATGTTTTGCTTAACGGTGCTCCCTTGGAGTTGGTAGATTCATTCGACTATTTGGGTGTTAGGGTTAATAGCCGGGTGAATTGGAATGATCATTTGGCCAAAATGCTTTTAAATCATAAAAGAGTGTCAGGGGCTATTTTGAGGGAGCAGCGGGAGTCGATGAGTAAACCTGTAGCACCAGCTCTCACTGTGTATAAAGGCCAAGCATTACCATCGGCTCTATACAGATCTGAGCTGTGGGGGTTCGAGAACACAATTGAGCTAGTTGCTTCTGAAAACAAGTTCTTGAGAGATCTGGTGTCCCTTTCAGTTTCCACACCGCTAATCCCACTATGGCAAGATATGGACAGGCGCTCTTTAAAAGATATAGTCCTCTTGCGCCCACTACTCTTCTGGGTGCGACTCAGAAGGACCCGGGAGCTCCACAACTATGCAGCAGCTCTAGACAAACTTCTTTTGCTCAACCCAGGGAATAAGATCAAGTGGATGAGCAATTTGAGGCAGCTGGTTTTACAATTGGGCCTGAGCGAATCATGGAAGAGCGAAATACCGCCCCCTAAGTCAGTGATTAAGAAACTCTATTGGGATTGGGTTCAGGAGGAGTCCACATGTAGAGGTGCAGGGGGTCCCCTCACAGAGCGGTTCCTTGAGTTTAAACTGGTAAGGAAACTTGAACCCTTTCTAGATTTTATTGGAAAACCATTGGACAGATCACTCTACCTAAAACTCAGGTTTGGAACCCTCCCGGTGAATGATTTCACCTCTGGGTGGAACAATCCAGGTGGCGTACAAAAATCTTGTCCTGGGTGTACAGCCCCCAAAGAGTCTGTGGCTCACTTCCTTTTTGCTTGCCCGGCGTAAAGGGGTGCAAGGAAGATATGGTTAAATCCACTATGTATGGGTCTGGGCCTCGGGTGCCATAAAATGGCCTTGCGGGTTCTCAGCACCGACACGTCTTCCCTTGCTATGGTGTGTGGGGTAGCCAAATACTTGGGTAGTGCCTGGCAGACACGTATGAGGAGGGCTAAGTTCATCCCCCCATCAACCTGATTGCTAGAGGGACCTCTGTTAGAATGGTCTTATGGTTGATGAATAGCTATCAAGGACCCCCTGATTATATAGAGTTTGTGATTCCTAGGTGAGGGATAAATAAACAATCAACAAGAAACAACCTAGGCAATCATAACTAAGGCTTGATGTTAAACAAGGAAATATTAAAGGAAAGAGAGCTACCAATAAATTCAGATTTTGATATTTATTAACATTTATATTAAAAAAGACATTGGTTTCATATACATAAAAAAAATCATCATAAACAAAACAATTAATCACTATACATAAAACACTGACTAAGTGCAATACACAATTATTGACTTATCATAAAAATAATTTGTAAATAAGAAGTGGCATAATAGTTCTCGACGCGCGTTTCGGCGACCAGCGCCTTCTTCTGTAGGAGCCACGTGTTTTCTATAAATGAATTTATAAAAAGATACAAAAATAAGAACAAATACACACAATTATTAAAAAGAGCTAATGCTGTCTTAAAAAGCATGTATATCAACAGGTAGCTTCATTTACACCTTTTATTTTCAGAATTAATTTCAACAATAACCTTTTGTAACATTTTATTTCAATTCCTTGTACATCCCCAACCAGAGACAATGAAAGAGAGTGGACGGGGGAAGGAGGGTGGGGAAGGAGAGTGATGGTGTTATAAGCTTATAGACCTGGTGGTGGGGATAATTCCTGTAGTGAACCAATTAAAACATATAATTTCCATTATTGTTTTATCTCCATTCTTCTCTTGTTTACCGGAATCTGGATAATGAATGAGGATAGTTCTCTAAATTAATAAGCGGGGTTGGAGGAAAAAAGGGGGGTTCCATCCATATACTTACATATAAAGATGATATGTTTAAAAGTGGAGCATGAATGGCTCGAATTATTTCTTTCTTCTTAATTTCCCTCTGATTAGAAAATATCCAAATAATGGACCACTTATCAGGTCTCAGAACTGTGAAGGACAAATGATGGTTAGGTTTTCCTAGTTCTTGATGGACAAACATTATTAATATTAACCTTCGACTCTACACATCTATTCTATGTGATTAGTGACCCTTACACCTTATTTACAAATACGAGATATGACTAGCTATCTTCATTTATTTCCTGGAGTCCATTATCGTTACATGATAGGGTTGTTGGGCAGGAATTTTTCCTTATTCTAATAGCGATATCTTACTTTGTACGTATTGAAAGATAACTGCTAGGAGATAGAGAGAATTTAAACATATAGTTACCATTGCGTGGTGTCCGATTTGTACACCAGGTTACATATAAATCTGTAGTTTTTGGTTTAAAATATAGCCGGGTCTAGAATATTCAAAAGAAGAGGGAGCTAATTTTTTTTGTATTAGTGTTTCCGTGGAATATAAAAATTCATTCTTTTTTGACAAATTACTTTGGAGACCTCTACCTGGTAAAAAAAGAGATGGCTAAGCCTCCTCGCCGTCTGTGCTACCGAAGGGCTGATAAATAGCTGGATGAAGACAGATAATTCGCTGGATGATGACAAAGAATAAAATACATTACTATCTTTGTTGGCAGGTGACCTGATAGTTAGAGTAATTCTAAGAATTCAAAATATGGGCCTACCTGCGTGGGTGTAAATATACCCTCTGTTCAGGGAGACTTCCTCATGATATGGGGAAATTCCTTCTTTCTTGATTCCTAATAGATAGCGACAGAGACGTGGAAAATATATGATATTAGTTCTAGCCGGCTTTTAAAATCAACTCTTTGCTTGATCTAAATTACACAGCACGGTCGGCTGACGAGTTTAAAAGCGACATATTGTTCTTACCTCCTAACAATACTATGAGGGATTCTGACGGTTCGACGGCGAGAGGCGTGAGGCGTGGTTCTTTCGGCTACAACCGACAAACGAAATGTTTCAGACGTTGAAAAGGTCGCGCTTATATGGAAGCGCTTGTTAAGAAAATCTGTCTCTGCTGTGTATGTGTAATGTCGTCATCTGAGATGCGACTGAAATCGACAATGGTGACTAGAGATAGAAGACGGACTATTCTATCCTGTGTTAGAACATCCTCAATATCGTCATCCAAGAGGTGACTAAGTTCGACTCTAAAAACTAAAAATAAAAAACTGACTATTCTATCTTATATTAAGGCATACTGGTACTACTAAGATGTCACTATATTAGACTCTGGTGACTGAAGATAAACAACAGACTATTACGTCCCATGAGAAACACTGCAGGAAGGGGAATTTCTATTGCTAAAACAAGTCAGGTTGTAGAATAGGAGAGTAAACTATCGACTATTCATACATGGAGCAAAACGACCACTGTCATATGATGTAAACAGTGGGGCCATATTAATAGGAGAACAAAGAATAGAAAAATAGAGTAAAAATAAAATTAAAATAAACATAAAAATAAAAAGATGGACTATTTTATTGTATTTAAACGGAATGCAAAAGAGGAAAGTATCACTCATCAAATGAATTTGACATTTACCATTATGTATAATATAGGTAATTATCAAATCTTATTGAAATCTGAATATATGATATATTACCATTTTCAAATGTCCATGTTCTTTACTCATCCTAGTTAACAGATCGCGTTCTCTCAAGGGATTACGCTATTGAGGCCTCTCTTTTCTTTCTTATTATTGCTCCACCCTTGGAGTCTGGTGTTTGAATTTTCGCTATTTTATATCTTTTGGGCAATAATTTTTTTTCTTTGAAGTGCTTCACCATAGGGGCAATAGTCTTTTTTGTTTTAATGGCAGAACGATGTTCAGTGAGGCGAGTTGGATCATTCTGGAGGTCTCTCCTACATACCCTAGGAGACAGGGACACTGTATAAAGTAAATCACATTCGATGATCTACAATTCCACATCTCTTTTGCTTTAGTTGTATGTCCATTATAACAAAATTCCTCACCTGTAAGGGTTTCCACATGAGGTGCATGAAGAACATGGAAACGTTCCTTTAATCGGATTGTGAGTTAGAATGGATCTCTGTATTAAATTCTGTTAAATTTTTGGTGTCTTAAACCGAGAATGCAAAATATGTTCTTTAATATTCTTATTTCGCTTGTGTGCAAAAAAGGGCTTAACCAATTTCTGCTTCACCGAACAATTACTGTTGAGAATGTGCCAATTAGAGTTGATAATCTGCTTAACTTTGGCATTTACAGTAGAATGTTTGGTAATGCAGACAACCTGTTCATTAGCTTTAGATGTTTTAGCCCTCAACAAGCAGTCTCGGTCGTAGTATCGGGCTCTTTTGTATGAATGCCTCACCAGCCGGTGAGGGTAGCCCCTTTCAATGAATTTGGATCTCATGATCTCATAAACAGCGATTGCTTATCAAAATCAGCCAGATCTGTACAATTACGTCTGACACGCAAAAATTGTGAGAACGGGATACTATCATTTTGTGTCCTCGGACGAAAGCTTTTATAGTGCAAGAGGGTATTTCTGGATGTCGGTTTTACGTGAAGATCAACTTTTAGTTCCCCTTGTTTGTTCATTATGACAATATCAAGAAATTCCACTTTTTCTGCACTAATAAGAGTGGTGAAACGTATATTACGATCCGCTGCATTTATCCAAGCAATGAATTCCTCCAGGGTTTCTCTCCCATCAGTCAAGATAAAAAATATGTCATCGATATACCTGGACCAATAGGAGATTGATTCAAAAAAGGGGCAACTTCATTTTGGATATATTTCTTTTCAAATGCAGCCATAAATATATTAGCAACTGATGGGGCTACCGATGCACCCATGCTTACTCCTTTGGTTTGTCGGTATATATGGGGTCCGATAAGGAGGATCATTTTGATTCTTGTGTATCTTCGGTAAGCCGTATATGCAAGCCATCTTACCTTGATTATGATTTAGAAAATTGTATTCTTTCAAGGAGATGTCTCCATCCTCTCGAGCTTGTTTTGTTAAGGATTGAATTCTTCTGGACAAAGGTAAAGTAGAGTATTTCTTGATAGGGCTATAAAATTCTACATTATCAAGCATTTAGAGCATATTGATCTCATATTGGGCAGTGTCAATAATGACTATTCCGCCACCTTTATCACATCCTTTGATGGTTAGACTTTCATCAGAAGAAAGAGAAGATAGAGCTTCATGTTCATCCTTACTTAGATTATACACAGGTTTCGGGATAAAACGTAAGGCTTGATCTAGTTTTTTCAACACTACCAATTCAAAAGTGGCCACTTATAGTCCCAATTGTTCAAGTGAAGGACTAAATGTGGAAGGGAAACTAAGTCTTTTCATGGGGTTAATTTCTTCTTCCACTAATGTATTTAAGACAAAGAATTTTTTAGGCGAACTTTGCGGAAAAAGGATATAATATCACAGTAAAGTTCAAACAAATTTAAAGAGGAGTGAGGGACATATGATAGGCCTTTGGATAGTAATCTGGTACTGGAATCATTCAATTCTGTTTTACTTAGATTAAAGATGGGAATTACATTCCCGGTTTCCAGTATTGTCGGTTCCTGGTCTCCCGTATGAATTGTGGTTCCTCCTGCTGATGATGGTGCTGGGGTTTGTAATTCCCTCTGGGTAGACCCTGAAAACGGACCCTCGAACGTCCGCGACCCATCCCGCGATTCCCTAAAAAAGGCTGTCTACGGTTACCTCTTCCTTGAGTTGGATTATATGTAGCCTCAGGTTCATAATACCCCTCATTTTTCTCATTCTCAGAGTCCGAGGTTTTGGAAAAGGTATTCACTCGTTGTTGTTGCCCTCTATTTTCTTCAAAGTAGTGATTAAATGGTTGTCATGTACTTGTTTTTATTGCATATTTTATTGTTTTTAGCATTGTGGTTTCTATGTGACGATGTATGTACACTAGGATTGGCGGGTTCTTGTTTTTACCCCTTTTTAACTGTAATTGCATAAGTTTGTATACTTTTATGATGAATTTTTATCGAATAAAGTACATCTACTACTACATTTCCTGTTTGGTTTTGCAAACACAGGAGTGGTGGTTTCTATTCCTTGCAGGCACCAGCACAGTCTCGACCTATCACAGGTTTTGAGAAATAATGACCTGGCTAAATAATATTCATTATTCAGATTGTTCTGTGAAACCCTGTGACTGGAGATTTTGCTTATTAGCACATAGGTTACAGCGGTAGGTCACAGAAAGTTGGTATGGTATGTAGTTTACTACCACTTTTTATGACCTTTGTCTCAGCACGTCAGGCCCCCATGTTGAGTTTGTATTTTGTTCTTCTTCCAAAGAGCCATAATATTCTGTCCCTGTTACCTGAAAAACTGCCTCACATTTCTTTTATAAACTGGGTTTAATGATTAACACACTAGTGAGCTCAATGTGCTCTGGTGAGCTACTTGTAACTGATTTGGGGGGGCATATTTAGTAATGGCTTGTGTTGCCCTTGCATTACACAAGTTGCAAGGCAGCGCAAGACATACATTTTTTTAAATTGTATTAATTTTTTGAGTTTTCTATTGCCAAACTTGACTCAAGGGTATGAGAGTGTGCTTTACAAGGGCTGAACAGACATCAAGCACTTTTACAAAATATGCAAAGGAATATTAGTAAGCATATAGGGTTGTATACAATAAAAGGTTAAATAATTGTTCAATTTTTCCAGCGGTGGAGCTGCTCAGACTTTTCAGTAATAGTGAACAAAAGCAAGCCAATTGTCTTAGGTGGATGCATTCAGGTGTTTGTTGAGTAGGAATACTTTAAGGGTTTTTCTGAAGCATAGGAAATGACTGATTGTCACATAGTTCTTGGGGCAAAGCTTTTTAAATTCTGGTCGCATTCCCAGAGAAGGAACGGGTGAGTGATTTTAATTTCTTGAATTTGGGAGGAATCAAAAGTAAGGTATTTGAACATTACAGAGGCCTCTTTCCATCGGCTATTGATAGATTGTTTGGAGGTAGCTTGGTTTCTCTGTGTATAGAACATTGTGTGTTATGCAAACGATCTTGAAAATGCTCTAGTTTAAATTGGAAGCCAGTTGAGTTTCTTAAGCGTGGGAGTAATGTGATCATAAGGTCTCTCCACTGAGAGAAGTCTGGCAACTGCGTTGAGCGAATTCCACATTGGGTTAAGGTGTTTTTTATGGTGCACCGGTGATAGTGGTCCAGCTTAGAGCGGACTATATATTACATTACAGTTCTTAGATCTTCTTGGGGAATGAAGGATTTGACTTTTTGTAGGTCTTTCAGATTCTATAAGACACTTTTTGCGGAGGCATTATTATGATCATTCTCCTCCAGTTTTTTTCAAGTATAAAAAGTTGATGATAGATAGTGTGTAGTTCTCTTTTCACTTTAATGACATTCATTTTACTCCATCAGGCATTTTCAAGAAACTTTATATTACAGAAAAATCACAACACAGTCTTCTGTATAATACTCTGTGTTGTCTGTCTATTTCCCTCTTTCTTTCCACCATTCTCCTCACTGCGACCCTAAAAAGGATAGAGAGCTACATATTGTCCGCCACTACATAAGGGAAATTTGAATCATAATCATAGCATGACATAACAGAAATAAAAAGCATCTATTTCAAAGCAATCAATTCACCCTCCTGTGATACACAGGCATTAATGACAACTCTGAAACACACCATAAACTCTAATAGAGAGGGAAGAAAACTTGTGGAAGAAGTATAGGATGGGCTAATCCTTGTCTCTGTGACCTTAATAGAATTGAAACTTTCCTTTACTTTAGCTAGGACATTATTCATTCTATGTCAGGACCCATAGGCGAGGATTAGGCTAGTTCAAAGCTTGCTCATCACTACGCTTGCCAGAGAGAGAACTGATTAGAAATAAAAGGTCCTAAAGGTAGAATCAGTAGACCAGTCTCCCACGTTGAGGATATTCTTAAGACGTGCTCACAGAGAAAAATGCTTTGGAGGCCATTGCCCCCTTTCCTGAATGGGCTTCAAACCGGGAAATATTAATCCCCATCTACTGCAAGGCCCATCTGGCAATCGTAGGGGAAGAAACCACTTTGTGGGGTTTTCTGCGGGTAATCAATAATTGTCTCTCAAAATGAAGATGAATTTCATCCATAACCACTTAATTTCTTTTATTGGTGGGGACTACACACACTTTGGGAATTTGTGGAAAAGACGGATAAGACACCAACCTAGAACTAATCTTTGTTCGTCTAGTAATGTGGAAGGTCACCCCGTCCAGGGTAAAAACTCTACCTGTAATATCCAGGGCCCAGACATCTGAGACTCGGCAAAAAGAGATCAAGCATAATAGCATCACTAACTTCGCAGACAGCTGTTTCCTGGATAGGTACTTAATATAGGGCCAGGTTTGAAACAACGACAGAACTTTGTTGATGTCCCACAATGTTGAATATTTCGGTGCAGGAGGAACTGAGAGTCTGCTTCCTCTCAGTAATTTACAGAATAGTGGATGATCCCCTACCGGATGAGGTGCACGTGGAAACTGAGGCTGTTAATAGATCGGTATGCAAAATCATGGGAAGCCAGGCTCATTAATAAGTTCACAATCTTGAGAAAATCTGCCCCCATGGGATACACTTGGTGTTGAAGACACCAACCCAACCTTCTGGACCAGGTGGATCAATTTCGTTTGTTCGTACCATCTGCCCAGGCCTTGACAAGTAGGGAAGAAGCTTTTTGTGAAAGACCAGGGACTTTCCAACGTCGACTGTAACCCTCCAGGCCATGATGTGCAGAGAACACGCTAGGACCAATGGGTGAGGATTGTCCTGGGGATCCCAGAGAAGATCGGAGACAGGGGTAGAGGGATTGGAAAATCCTGGGAAAGTTCATTATTAGCACAAAAGAAAAGGGAGGTAGAGGGAGGAAGGGCGTAGGCTCACCCTCCAATTACTTTAGTCAACAGAAGATCTCTGAGAAACAGAAATCAAAAAGCCTAGCCACTAACTATAGTACCATTTACAACATTCATTGGGGTTGAACTGGTAGGTATAGTAAATGGAAAAAGAGAATTGCTCTTTTTCTTGGTGTCCCCTCACTCACCAGGGTTGCCCCATGGTGATATGCTTCATCATAGGGGCCATCCCAGTCCGCTACGGACTTGGGCGTGCTGCGACTGACGAATTACGTAGGAGCACTTATAATTTGACTATGTGTGGTGCGGTTGGGATAGTGGAGTGGTATAAGTGAATGGTTAAAAATACCTGCCTAGTAAGTTTTCAATAAATTTTATTCTTGCTTCCAGGTGGTAACATTAAAAGATGGGGTGGAAATATTAGGATACCCAAATGCAACGTGTTAAGGTGTACCTATCAACTCCTGTCAACATGTTTCGTGCATACCCCAAGCACTTCTTCGGGACTACACAGGGACCAGCCCTGTGTTTGCCACTCCTTAAACGCTACAATGAGCTAATTAGTGAAATGCTGCAATCGAAATTAGTGCATGCATATAGTACCTACGCATTCGATTGAATCACGAGGTTCCTGTAAAACAAAAAACAACTTGAATAGTCAAGGGGTGTTACCCCAGTATAAACACACATAAAACACATATGTTGGATAACACGAGGAAAACGTGATTCCATTTCCCGTGGTCCTCAACAGGACGTTTTCATACATAAAAAACGTGATTGTTTTCATGCATAAAACGTGGTAGTTCTCATGCATAAAACGTGGTAGGCACCTTGCTGTGAGAAAACAGTCACTCATCTTGCTTAAACACTCGTACATATTTACATACATGTAGTGGGACCTAACTGTTCCCCATGGACTCGAAGGGGTTCAGTATCCCAGCAATCTAAAAGAGATGGAAGTAAAAGGGCGGATAATTCATCTGCTTGTCTTGTTTGTTAAGGCCTACAAGGTTGTGTGTCACGCGCTTGTCGGTCAGCCCGCAAAGCGGTATGAAAAAGGCACTTCTTTGCCACATACTCGTGTACTTGCACTTACTTGCTATCAGGATACCTCCCTCTTTTTAGCACCAAAGTTCATTATTGCTGGAAACCAGGCCTGCAATCTCCAAATCGGGGTAATCCCCACCAGGTCTGCTCGTTGCCTGCACACCTGAGCCGTCAGTCTCATTATCATGGCAAAGGGTGGAAAGGCTTAGGACCGTTCCTTGCTCCAGTCTTGGAGAAAGGCATCCATGGCTGCAGCATGGAGACCCAGTCTTCAACTGCAGTACAAGTCGAGCTGAAAACCAAACGGGAGGCAAAGAAGTCCATGTAGAACGGACCCCATTAGGCCTAAAGTAGTCGAAAGAGGTGGGGATCCAACTGCCAGAGGCTGGCATCCTTCCAATGGTGAAAGTGCCAGTCCGCCACTTGATTGGAGCACCCCGGAAGGTGCTCCACTGACAGGGAGATCTGGTTGGCTAGGCAATACACTCATAGGGCCTGGGCAAGGTCCGACAAGGTCTTTGACTACGTCCCCCCTCCACCAGGTGATTGACGTAACAAACCTAATTCTTGCCTCCGGGTTCTGACATAGAATCCCTCATGACTTTACAGAGGTGGAGATAGATAGATTGCCGTTTAACGCATCGAGAATGCCTAGTTAGTTATGGATAGGATGTGACTTTCCTTTTGGGTGGACGAGGAAATGTTTGTTTTGCTAGGGTTGAGCTTTAGGTGGTTGTTGGATAGCCAGGATTGTACCATGGTGAGAGTGTTGTTCAGGTGCTGGATATCTTTAGATGACAATATCTTTATATAAATTTGAGTGCCATCTGCATAAAGTTGGTACGCAATTCTGACCTGTTTCAAGATAACTGCAAGGGGTTCCTTGTAGAGGCTGAACAAGGCAGGGACAGGATTGAGCCTTGTAGAAGTCCTTGTCAGACTAATACTGGTTGTGAGGTAGCATTGTTTAATTTAATGAGGTGATATTGTTTGTTGAGGTATGAGGCAAACCACTTAAAGACAGTTCCCTCGACAACTGCGCGTTGTCAAATGGTGTTTAGGAGAGTATTGTGCTTTATCGTATCAAAGGCCGCTGTGAGGTCCAGAATTAGGAGGCAGGCCTCACAGTCATTTAAAAAGTTCTTTGGATGTCACCATTTAGGTGAAGGATTCCAGTCTTCATAATACACCTTTCCTGAACCTTTATTGAAAAGTGTCATGGAGGCTGAATTTTTCAATGTGGTTGTTATGTTGTGATAGCGTTGATTTTTTGATGGTTTTGGCAAGGATAAGGAGGTTGGTTATTGGCCAGGAGGTATTTAAGTCAATTGGGTAGAGTATGACTTTTTGATGAGGTGGTGAATTGGCCAAGTTTAAGGGAGTTAAACTGGATATGGAGGAGTTAATGATTTTTGTCCATGTCAGGGATATGATGTGGCTGAGATTTTTGACTTAAGAGGAGGGGAGAGGACCATTGAAGTGTAATGTTGATTTCATGCAGTCAAGTATTTTGATTACTTTTTCTTCAGAGATATTTTCAAACTATGTATTGGTTGCATTATTTTTCAATTGTTTGTGATTGTTGTTGGCATTCTGGCTCTCTGTGGGAGATCATTGTTGGTTGGAGGTGAAGTAGTGGGGGGATCATCATTGGTACGAGGTGAGGCAGTAGGGTGGCCGAGAGAGTGTTTGATATTTGTTATTTTCTTTGAGATTAATTTGGCAAACTCTTCAAAACGCTAAATGGAGGCTTCTGTTGAATGTTGTGAGAACGTTAAGGTTTGCTTTTTAATAATTTTGACATAGTCTTTGGGTCTATTTCTCAAGCGGAGAAGATTTGTCTCTGTAAATAACTTTCTAATATTTTAGCTTGTAGTGTAGTTCCTAGTTTCCCACTAGGCCCTGCGCATTGGAATAACATAAACAGTAGTATCGACGTGGAACTGCTTATATTCCAGGCCTCCACTGACTATGCTAAACTTAATTGGGTTGTGTTACCAACTAGCTCAGAGGTCACTGGAAACTTTCTTCTCTGCATAGGAAGTGATCAGCTTCCTTGGCACAGACAAGAAGGGATTCAGTTTTCCAACAACCGTGCAACATGACAACTTTGCTCCTCAGATCAAGAGTCGATCTCTAGGGTCGTGTGAAACAATAGACACAGATTTCACTCAGTCAGTCTAGTGCAGTTTACTTTCACAGTATGTAGAGAATAGAGAGACGGGCGTGTATCAATAAAGGTTAACATTTATTGAACAGTCTTTCTTCTCGTACAAGAGAAATGTATTGCCACAATTGCAATAACTGTTATTATAAAAAGTACGTACAGTAAGATAAGTATTGCGAAATAGAACTGTAAAAGCATTGATATGGTTTCTTAGCCATACAATGGTTTAAAAGTAATAAAACATATATACAGTCATATATACATTAGGCTAACATACTCAACTGGTGCTTCTAACTAAGCCTACCCCAATGTGCCTGACCTAAGCCTAACACGTGAGAAGGGGGAGTAAGTAAGTAGCTTAAGTTAAGTTGGTTTTGCCAAGGTTTGTTTCAAGAATTCTCGTCTAAGGGTTTAGTCAACACCATACCTCTGAATAGAATGATGGAGGATTGGTATCTCCTTCAGGGGTCTCTCTCGATATCCCAGTCACCCGCGAGGGTAAACCGGAAGCGCCGGGACTGGATTTCTCTGCACGAGAAAGGCAGCGGCTTCTCTCAGCGCGTCGAGGAAGGAGGGGTGACAGCGTCCGCGGGCAGCTGGAATCGGCTGGATGTCTTCGCAGAGGACGGCTGCTCGGCTCCTCAAGCGTACTGCACCATAGGTCGCGCTGTAGCGGCGATAATGGTAATCAGCAGCTTCACCACCACAGGATAGCAGGCTGCTGCGACAGAGTGCTAGTTTTTACCAACACAGGGTCATGCAGGCAGCTGGCATCAGCAACAGGCAACGAACTCGCAGCTCGTATCTCTCTCTCCTTGCTTAAGGCAACGTTGGTAATATTTATACCTGACAGGTGCCGGGTTTGACGCAAGTTTGCTGGACATAAGACGTCAATTAAAGATGTCACTAGGAAGTGACAGTTATCAGTTGCTCATTAGAGTTCCATTACTAATCAAAACATAGCAAGCGGGGATTTCCAGGTTTGCTAAGTTTTTATCTTGTTGAAGAACTCGGAGTGTTATCTAGGAATATCAGATAGTGACTGCTGCTCTGTCATTGCACTAATTGGTCGCAAAGGAAGTAGCAGAGAGTCATGCTGGAATGTGGCTCTGTTCGTGTGAGGCCAGAGATGACTTTTCAGAAAATCGCACTTGAACGGTTATGCCAATATAGGGAATAAATGGATTTATAGCCGAATAGGGGCATAAGGTCACAGTATCGATCAGGAACCTAGATAAGCACGCAACACCCACTCCACGTTTTCATGTCCATCAAAATTACTAAAACTAAGCAATTAGATGCATGCGTAACATTGCCCACCCCAAAATACATAAATGCATTTGAA